>NC_059351.1:31960000-32260000 GCF_019703515.2 Myxocyprinus asiaticus
CACTTTGACCTCTGAGACATCAGTGTGATATGCATGAGAGCTGCACAACTGATTATTGAAACTGAAGTTGAGGTATGATGTTGCATGAGTTTAATCAAAATGATTGCGCTCCATTGCGATCGGTTTGATTGAAGTGAAGTTTAACGGAGACTTGCATGTGGTAATAAACAAACAGTTTTCCGAAATAAGCGGAAATATGCGTCCGATTTAAAATTCATAACATGTATACATTCTAAAACATAGAAAACAGCAGTAAAATGTAAGTTACGAGCTGGAGAGAAACAACTCTTAAATGCATCAAACAGCACAATCTGTCAACACACCTGAAGCAGCAACCACTCAACATTAAACTGTAGGTTTATTATGATCTTCTTTAAACTGTTTTTTTAAGTGCTCTCCTGCGCTGGACAACTTGGGTCATGTTTTTTTCCCTGCTTCAACTTGTCTCCATTGTTTTTCAAACGAGTTTCATGATCATGCAACATATTTTTCACTGGGCTGTAAAGTGACGTCACTGACAGAGCTTCTCCGTGCTCGTCGCATATATCCTACTAATCGATAATGAAATTCGTTTTCAATGATTTCCATTATCGATAACTATCGATTTTATTGATTAGTTGTTGCAGCCCTAGTCTGAATACTTTATGAATGCACTGTGTATCCTTTCACAGAAAATTTCACACAGCTTTGCCAAACAGATAACAGATAAACATCCATCCAGACTGAAGCGATGCTCTCTTGAACTGTGTGACAGTGACTGACTGAACTGAATAGCGTCCTCAGCCGGAACATGAGACAGCCGGTACTTCTTTCCTGTGTTTACGGACATGACAGAAGGAGGACCGACATAATTCAAATCCAACCCGACAGCTCAAATTACAAATCATTTTTATAGGCTTATTGTAGTGAATCGGGGTAAGGTAAGGACATTGTTTTGATAACTGATTGTTTATGTACTTTATCAATAATGGCAATCTGTTCATTTTTAACCAAAATATCTTACATAGTACAGCTTTAACTTGAAGAAAAATGTGCCCAATGTACCCAACTGACATGTGACATGCTTTTATTGCATACAGTATATACTTATTTATTCACATAAATATTAATATTTGATATAGATGTCTTAAAAGTCGATTTAAACATTAAAAACAAATGCTAAGACATATTTTTAGCATTTAATGTTTTTTTGTTTTTTTTATATGTTAATGTTTATCAAAGAAAGAGTCTGTCTTTGCTGCTGACATGACATGGGCAGATAAGTGGTGTGTGAAAAGCTGAATCGAACCTGCCTCACAGTCAGAATTAGCACCATAAACCGACGCTCTACTGATCACGCAATGTCTAAGATAATAATTACATTTGACCAAAGATGCTGAGATCCCGAGCTTGAGAAAATGCCTGCTGCACTCCCAGCCTCTGATCACAGCTAAAACAACAGCTCCCTTCAGACATTTTATTTCAACGTTTAAAATACTTCGTGGACATTTAATAAAATAAAGCATGTCTTCGATGACATGAAATGGGGATGAAACACGGATCAGTCCAGATGTCCTCTACAGATACAGTAACCATAGTATCATCATGGTATTTTGTAGTAAAATTGTAACCACAAAATGAATCATGGTTTATAGCAATATTAAAACCATATTACTGTAGTACTGTAAACCATGCATTGTTAATTGCATGAAACCTATGTTTTCTGCCCAAAATACATTGTAGGAAGAGTAAGTGAGCTAGGAATTAAATTAAACTGTCCTTATTCTACATCATTATTATGTAAGGAAATTTATAATGGAATTAGTCATGTTCGACAACCATTATAAGAAAGATAAATTACAAATAACTAGATTATTTGTCTGAATAAAATTCTCCACCATTAAAATCATAATACAATGTCTCATTGTATCAGCTCACAATTTCTATTGTAAGGAATTAGCTTTAATAAGGGAATTATGATTAATTCACTTATTGGATTAATATTATTCTCATGGCTTATTGAAAATAATATCACACATATTTTAGGTATAGCTTTGAAGCGAAATCTTTTAAAATCAGGGATTACATTATTTATCAAAATATACCACAGTCAAATTATCTTTGAATACAGACAAACTTTATTGCTATTCTAAACATACACTCTAACACAGGTGAGTGAAGTGACAGAATGTGAAATAAATGATCAATACAGAGAAAATGAACTTTATGGAGTCTGTAGACAATGCCTTAAAAACCATTTATCCTTCTTTGTGTCTAAATCGATTTGCAATCGGATTACTCAAAGTATTTATCTAATACACCAGCACTTTGAGCAAAAGTCTAGAGATGTGCTTGTGTGTCGTTGCATTTCCTAGCGTTGCTTTTCCTTGCATGGCTTGGTTCTTTGGCTCTTTGTAGAAAGTTCGTTCCATCGATGTATTGGACTCTGTTGATAGTTGTTGTCTCGATGGATGATGAGGTGGGCTTTGAAGCGAGGCCTTCCGCAAGGAAGACTCACGACTCCCGTTGGGTGTGTGAACCGTAGAGCAGAGAGTGAGAGGCTTCCTCTGGACTTCAGGTCCCAAGTTTGTTTGGACTCTACATGGCATGGAGGCTGCAAGCCACGAGGGTAAGAGCACAGAGGAACTGCAGAGAAAGTGAAAAGCAAGAGAGCCAAAGAAGAGAGAAGACCGAGAGAGAGTTCTTCCTTGGTAGGAAACTTTTGAGCTGAAATTGGCCGCACCCCAAAGGTGTCCTGAGCCAATCAGAAGTGGCTTTTCAGAGTTACATGGTCAACTGGTTTGTCACTTTCAAAGTTGATTTACAATCCTTTGTGTGGAGGATTCTTACTAACCTCCCACTCATGCTTGTGAATGTTTAACCCTTTAAAGCCTGAGCCCAAAATTCCAAAAAATCAATTCTGTGCCAGAATATGATATTCATATTCATATTCATATTATATTCATATAACATTACACACCTGAACTGTATATACCATATTGAAGAGAAGAACTAGGGCTTTCAAATGATATAAATATATGTATGATTATTTAAGGCTAATCATCCTTTATCAATAAGATTTCAAACAGCAATTTTTACAAAAATCTTCTCCGGCCACCATACTTCATCAGACAACTGCATTTTCAACCATTTTAATTAATAGCTAGAGGGAAACTTAGAGTGTATGAAATATACTCAATTTTGTGGGCAATGTAGAATAGGAGACAGCACACTTCAAAAACTTAAACTGAGAGTGAGAGAGAGGGTGGGGGAGGAATTCGGAGGGGGACACTCCACTCCTTCACACTGTTTCTATTCTCATTACAGCTATTCCTTCTTTTTCATTTTAGAATCTCATAATAATTTAAATTATTCTTCAACAGTGAAAATAGTGATAATTATACAACACCTGTCTTGTAGCTTTGTCATTTTATTGCAGTCCTGTCATCTTATTACTAATATAATCCCCTCTTTTTTTAAAGTCAATTAACTCGCTTATGATTACTTTCTCCATTTTCTTACTCTTTCTCAGGAGAAGGAACTTTCATTCTATCTAATGAATCAACACAAATCACCTTTTTAAACAAACAGAAAAGTAATAAAATGTTTTAAACAAAATAAAGTAGTAAAGAGGCATAATGGAAATTCAAACAGATCTCTTGTGTTTTGAAATATTTGATCAATATCATACACTACGTCCTTTTAAATTTTAATGTTTCTTATTTTTTTATATTCTTATGTTTCAAGATTATTTAACGATAAGATTTTTCAGTTATTATTCTTTTATACTACTCAGCATTTCTTGACAAATTATTCAGTTAAATAGCTAAATTAAAATTCTCAGTGCAAAAACTGTATGCCTCTAAAGTGATTTTTTCATGGATTAACCCTCTGGGGTCGACGGACGCGCTGGCACGTCCTACTGGATTTTCTTCTGCATAACAGCGGAAACAACTTAAAATACTCCATCATATTTGGGCATACAGATAAGTGTAAGACATCATTAGAAACTATAAAGGGTCTACTTTTATTTATGTACACCCACAATAACAACAAAACCTTGTGCTTTTGTAAAATAAAGAATATAAACAGGGTGCGCTTTCAGCCTTCTCTGTCTCCGCGAGTATCTTTCTGAAACACGTCACAAAAATGAAGTGAAACTCCGTGAATGCTTATCACACAAACATGAAACATGTCTAAAGAAAGCTTAAAATGTCTACTTTTAAATAAAACAATTCAAATTTAAAACAAATATTCTCCTGCAATGTAATCTGTATGAAACATAGCGATGTACAGTTTCTCCTGGCTCAGCTCATTATCGCTAATGTGATCCCACCCACCAACAGAGCGTGCTATTCATACGGTAATGTGCTGAGGCGATCAATGCATATGGTAAACACCCCCAACAGTGCCTTAAAAAACATCAAGTTCATCATCCGATTCATTCACTTTCCTGCGCGTTTGGAAGATGGCATGCTACACAGGTGAGGAAGCTCTACAGATGGTCCTGGATAGTGAGGAAAAGTTCACAATTTCCTCAGAAGAAGAGCGGGAATTCGACGAGGAATGTTTGCATTTTGAAGAGCGTCTTGATCCAGCCGAGGATACAATTTCAGATGAGTAAGTCGTCATGGTTACTTGTGTAACCTCCGTTCCCTGATGGAGGGAACGAGACATTGTGTTGATGTAGTGACACTAGGGGTCACTCTTGGGAGCCCAAGACACCTCTGGTCTTTGATAAAAGGCCAATGAAAATTGGCGAGTGGTATTTGCATACCACTCCCCCGGACATACAGGTATAAAAGGAGCTGGTATGCAACCACTCATTCAGATTTTCTCTTCGGAGCCGAATGGTCGATGTTCACTGAGCTGACTGTTCATTCACCTCTGCTGGATCTGTCGGCGCATTTCAGCGGCTTCTCCCTCCTCTGCACTGGTGCACTGCAGAGAATGCCCCTGGGCTCTTCGGCAGAAATAAGAGGGTATATTTTTCTAAAAGAGTATATTTCTCTAAAAGAGCGGCACACACGGAACCTCTTTTTAAAGATGCCTTTCCGTTTGTGTGTTATTCCTTGTTGTGGTCGTTATCTCTCAACTTCCGACGGTCACAATCGCTGTCTCTCTTGTCTGGGTGCTTCCCATGCAGAGACAGTGTTCTTGGATGGATCATGTACTCATTGTGAGAACATGACCATAGCAACGTTGCAGTCGCGGCTTGCTTTCGTAAGAAAGCAAGCCATCCCATCAGCTCCCCACCTCAGTCCTTCTACCTACAGGTATGAGGCCAGCGCAGCTAACACTGGGGGCGATTTGGGGACCCCAATGAGACCACCTCCGCCGGGTATCCCCCCACGGACCTCCCTTTCCCCAGCTCGCTCGTCTGCCCCGATCGGGCAACCGGATGAGTCCACCGGCTCGTCTCATGGCGAGTTCGACCTCTTGTTCGGAGCTCGCGAAACTGATGAGCTCTCGAGGGGAACATCGGAGAGCGGGCTCATCCAGTCGGACGCGGAAGCCTCAGCTGGGCTTCCCCCCTCGTCGCCCAGTTACAGGCTGCCGCAGAAATGACGGACATGCTTTCCTGGGCATCCACGAGCATCGGGCTAGAGTGGAATCCTCCGCTCTCTGCTGAACCCTCGCGGCTCAATGATTGGTTCCTGGGCTCGTGGCACCGCTCAAAGCAGCCACGCCCTGCTCCAGTTTCTTTCTTCCTGGAAGTGCACGAGGAGCTAACAAGGTCGTGGGAGGCACCTTTTACTGCCCGGTCCCGATCTTTCAGCTCCCCCGCCATCATTACACTCGATGGTGGGGTGGCCAGGGGCTATTCGACGATTCCCCCGGTGGATAAGGCGCTCGCGGTGCACCTATGCCCACAGAGCACAGCCACCTGGTGTGGGCGCCCAAAGCTAGGTACGCCAGGTAAGTGCTTCGATGTCCCTGAACTCAGCATGGCCACAACATGGTGTGGCACCTCGGGCTCTGCCCCGGCACAGAGTATGTCCGACGAGATTGTCCCCTTGGTCCCACTCGCCCGGAGCTTGGATGCATGGCTTGCGTTTTACAATCCGTCGCGATGGCTGATCCGGACCGTCCGACTCGGCTATGCGATTCAATTTGCCAGGCATCCGCCCAGTTTCAGCGGCATACACTTCACCTCGGTGAAGGGCGAGAACACTGCTACCTTGCACGCGGAGATCGCTACCCTCCTAGGAAGGATGCGATAGAGCCTGTCCCTCTGGCCGAGATGAAGAAGGGGTTTTACAGCCCCTACTTCATTGTACCGAAAAAAGGCTGTGGGTTGCGGCCAATCTTGGACCTGCGAGTACTGAACCGGGCTTTACACAGACTCCCGTTCAAGATGCTGATGCAAAAACGAATCCTGGCAAGTGTCCGGCATCAAGATTGGTTCACGGCGGTAGAGCTGAAGTACTTCCACGTCTAGTTTCTACCTCGACACATACCCTTCCTGCGGTTTGCATTGGAGGGTCAGGCGTATCAGTACAAGGTCCATTTTCATGAAGGATGCAGAGGCAGCCCTTGCCCCATTAAGTGAAGTGGGCATTTGCATCCTCAACTATCTTGACGATTGCTAATCCTAGCTCACTCTCGGGATGTGTTGTGTGCACACAGGGACCTGGTGCTCTCATACCTCAGCCGACTAGGGCTTCAGGTCAACTGGGATAAGAGCAAGCTCCTCCTGGTTCAGAGCATCTCTTTTCTCGGTTTGGAGTTGACTCAGTCTCATTGATGGCGCACCTCACGAACGAGCGCGCACAGTCGCTGCTGACCTGTTAGAAGGCATTCAGACAGAAAACAGTGGTTCCACTGAAACTGTTTCAGAGGCTCCTGGGGCATATGGCATCCTCAGCGGTGGCCACTCCGCTCGGGTTGATTCATATGAGACCGCTTCAGCACTGGCTTCAGACTCGAGTCTCGAGATGGGCATGGCACGGCGGGATACATCGCGTGGCCGTCATGCCGATCTGTCACCGCCTCTTCAGCCATTGGACCTACCTTACGTGTCTACGGGCAGGCGTTCCCCTAGAGCAGGTCTCCAGGCACATCGTGGTTATGACAGACACCTCCAAAATGGGCTGGGGCGCTGTATGCAACGGGGACGCAGCCGCCGGCTTATGGACGGGCCCGCGGCTGCATTGGCACATCAACTGCCTCGAGTTGCTTGCAATTCTGCTCACCCTGCGGAGGTTTCGGCCGTTGATCCAGGGCAAGCATGTGTTAGTTCGGACAGACAACACGGCAACGGTAGCATATGTCAACCGTCAAGGCGGTCTGCGCTCCCGTTGTATGTCAAGTCGCTGTGAGCCACTCACATCCCGAGCGACCTCAATACTGCAGCAGACGCACTGTCACGGCAGGTTACCCTCAGGGGAGAGTGGAGACTCCACCCTCAGAAGGTCCAGCTGATTTGGAGTCGATTTTGGCAGGCACAGGTAGACCTGTTCGCCTCCCAAGAATCCTCTCACTGCCCGCTCTGGTACGCCCTGACTGCGGCACCTCTTGGTATAGATGCGCTGGCATACAGCTGGCCCCCTGGACTCCGCAAATATGCATTTCCCCCAGTGAGCCTACTTGCACAGACCCTGTGCAAGGTCAGGGAGGATGAGGAGCAGGTTGTCCTGGTAGCACCCTACTAGCCCACCCAGACGTGTCTACCACCGCCACTCAGGCTAGGGACCCCTCTACGAGGCGCCTCTGTATGCTGCCTTTGCGAGGTTCTACAATCTCCGGGTGGAACCGGTTTCATCCTGTGTAGTGGCATGCACAAGCAGGTAAGTCCAGTACAGCTGGCCAGGTGTATCACTTGTGAATAGCGCCTTTCACCTCCCCTGAGCTGAAGATGTGTACCGTTGACTCCGATTAGTGTTCACAAACTGTGTTCCCTGGTTGATTTCCTCCGAGCCCTGTGGCAGACGAGTTTGCAGAGAACCTTGCTGCCGGCTCAGTACACATGCTAACTAAGCTCTGTACTGGGGTAGGTGCTCCGCATGTGGTGGTTCCCCGTAGGTAACCCCATGTGACGTATATCTTCTGCTAATTCGTTTCCCTGTTGGTAAACTGTGTCTTCCTTGGGGAGCGGCCCCTCTGCCCCAGTCAACCATGCTTGTAGTATCTCCTCCCCCGTAGGGTAGGACCTATCATGGGACTTCTCCACATGTCATACTTCCGACAAAGCTTGGCAAGACCATGTGACGTATTTCCACTTAAATACCCTCCCTCTCTGGGCAGGGTGTGGTCTCCGCGGTGTCTTCCCCTTGGGAGGGACACCCCCTCGACTAGACCTGGTGGCCCCAGTCGGTTAATTCCCTTTTTTTGGGGAGTGGAAAAAAAGGGGATAAGAGGCCACGATTGGGCTAGCCCGTCTCTATCTTTTGGGTAGTCGACTTGTCCCCAAAGGGCCGTTCAACACTCATAACAGTTTTGGGGGAGGTTACGTGTCGTCCTGGTGCGCTGGCTACGAGGCATACAGTGGTCTGCCCATCACACACCGCCAGTTCACGGAACACAGTTCAGCCAGTTGCGGCATTTCGTATAGGGACCCCTAGTGTCACTACATCGACACAACGTCGAGTGAGTGACAGATAGGGAACGTCCTGGTTACTTGCGTAATCTCCATTCCCTGATGGAGGGAACGAGACATTGTATCCCTCCTGCCACAACGCTGAACTACCCGCTGAAATGGCCAGGACCTTGTCTCAGCTCCTCAGCACAAAACCTGAATGAGTGGCTGCATACCAGCTCCTTTTATACCCGTATGTCTGGGGGAGTGGTATGCAAATACCACTCGCCAATTTTCATTGGCCTTTTATCAAAGACCAGAGGTGTCTCGGGCTGCCAAGAGTGACCCTTTGTGTCATATTAGAATGATTTCTGAAGGATCATGTGACACTGAAGACTGCAGTAATGATGCTGAAAATTCAGCTTTGATCACAGGAATAAAATTGCATTTTACAATATATTCAAATAGAAAAGTTATTTTAAATTGTAAAAATATTTCACAATATCACTGTTTATACTGTATTTTGGATCAAATAAATGCAGCTTTGGTGAGCAGAAGAGACTTCTTTTAAAGACATTAAAAAATCTTACTGATCTAAAACTATTAAACGGTAGTGTAGGTCTGAAGTTTTTAAGTAAAGTCTTTATGTAAAGAAAATGTATAGTAAAATTACTTCTTTTAACTTAAACTTGATTTTGTGATCAAGCTACAAACATTCATTCTCTCTCAGGGGAGGGGTCTTTGTCTCATCAGGTGTGAATCACATCAATATTCATGATCATCCACGCCTCCTCACATATGGCCTTTCTAACACTAAAAATATCTTACAAAAGTTAAATGACTATATTGTTTTGTATGAATGAGTGATGAGTCCTCAAATGTCTTGTGAACAAATGACATTTGTATGTGTTATATGTCCTTATTTCAGTGACTTAAAATTTTTGTTTTTTCAAAAACCATGCATAAACGTTATTTTCTCAAAATACAAACATGTACATACATGTTGCTCACGTATTATTGTAGCCCAGTTTATGCTGAATACAGTGTTATCAGACTTTAGCCATTAATATGTTTTTAAGCAACTGAAAAAAGCACAAATGTCAAGGCATGTCAAAACTTCTCCAGGGCCCAAAACACCCTCAGGCCCCAGAGGGTTAGTCTCAAAATATAAATAGTTTACTAGAAAAAAAAAAAAAAAAAACACTGAATCAACTATTTGTAGCACCCACTAATCTTTTTCTTTAAAGTGAGGGTACTCTCTGGAAAATTTGGGGGAGTAACCAATCCAATAGGTAACTCTAACTTTGCCATCAAGTTTTAATATTTACTCTTTAACTCAATAAATCAGCTGATAGATGCTGGATTTAAATTTAGACCCTCAAAACAATTAAGACATGGGTCTTGAACCCATGGATGGTAATCTGGAAGTATAAGACTGAAATCAGTTTATACAGAGAAATTTGAATCCACATTTGAAATGTCAAATCAGTATTGATTACCAGCAATCATGAGAGCGGGAGGGCCAATCAGATAATAGCCCACATCATTTTCAGTCTTTTTTCTTTCGGACTTCCTCCTGCAGTATTAACAACTTCAATAAATCATTTGGCCCAGCCAGCTGCAATGGTAAGAGACTGGTTCCAGAATGAGTTAATGAAACAACATACACATAATGATGACAACAGAAAGGGTAAAACAAAGTTAGTATCAAAGACACTATCAGAGCATCCGAGCATCTGAGCAAAACTGTTTACAGTGTTTGCTTAGTTCCTCCTCCTTATTGGAGGTTGGGATTTTATTTTCCATTCCAAAGCATCACAATATTGGCAAGGGTGCCACACATAAAGATCAGAAAACAGGTATTAAGAGCACAACTTCAGCAAATTGGAACTGCAGAGAACATGAAATGATCCAAATCATTCTTAATTTTCTTTCCTTTAATTTTAGTCTCAAAGGCAGCTTCTAAGTGTACCCATGATCAACCAATGCCTACACTGTGTGTATAAAACAAGAAAATAAAATAAAAAATATCTAATCTTAACTAAAAAATCTGCTGTCTATCTTTTCTAAATTCGTGGTGCCCCTGTCTGAGTGGAGACACCAAGAGACACAAGATTCTGTAGACTATTCTTGGCGCCATCCTTAGAGTAAGAGGTCATAGGTCTTTGTTTATTCCAGGCACTACCAACATCTGTCTCAGTCTCTCCATCTGACAGTCTCTAACAAAAATAATAAACTCTACCTATCTTAGTTTTGTTGGTTGATCAAGTTTACACCAATAAAGTTGCAACTCACATGTAAATTTGTTCTTCAGACATATTTAAACACATAGAAAATCAAAAACAAAACAAATAATCATGGGTTCTTACATTTAGATATCAAGACTGTATAGTTTAATTTAATATTGTTAAAAATTTTATTCTCATAAACTGGACCAGACAGAACATAAAACAGACACATGAATGTGAAGTTTTCACATTTAAGGTTTACTTTTCATACTCAAGTTACAAAATATAATTTTCTTATTAGTCAGTTTCACCTTTCTTTTTAATTTCTCTTTCCCATTTTCTTGACATCTTAGCATTTCCATTTGCTTAACCATGGCTTTGATAACTAATGACCTCCATGAAGGAAGTACACAACAAAACGATAGTCCTCCTAGCATTATTGCAATTCCCAAAAACATTCCCAATTTACATAACGCATCTCTCCCTAACAAATTAACTGGATTCTGATTTGTATGGTTGGACTTTTGTTTTTAGTTTGTAGCCTTTTTCTCTTTTTAGAGAATTTTCTCCTTTTTGAACAGTGCTAGGATTTCTTTCTCTTTTTCCCTTTTTGTTTCTCTCTTTTTATTTTTTACTCATCTTTAGTTTTATATTTTTTTATCAAAGTTCCCATTTCCTCGCACAATGCTACATCAAATGTCCCTTCCTTTGACCATTTTGTCATCCTATCTTGGTTCTCTTTTGCCATTTGCTTGAGAGCTTATTTATAAGTCAAGTAAATTTCTATGCTACAGTCTAGTTTAGGAGTTATGATCTGGCACATGTCCAACAGCAGCTGCTCTTTCTAAGTTTAGTTCATTTTATTTCAGGCTTCCTTCATGGCATGAAAAGAACAGCCCAAGACTAAATTTAGTCCAACCAGATAAGAGTTAACTTTTTGCTTTCATGCACATTTTGTTTTACAGCAGTGTTGTCTCACCGTTTTTATTATTTTTCCTATTGTCAGTTAATACTGTATTATATTTACTCTTCCATATATATATATATATATATATATATATATATATATATATATATATATATATATATTGTCATTTGGTTTTAACTCCACTATACAACCAGAATAAATGTAAGTGCCCTCTTTGCCTCTAATCATCAGATCTCTTCTGCCTCATATATTGATGGAAGGTTGAAAATAGGCCTTAATAGATTTTCTTTGCTGTAAATTGCATATATACTCCTCATTAGTTACACAGCAAAGGTTGAGTCTCTCTATCTGGATCACAAATTCTACAATTTGAAGAATGGCCAAACAACCTACAAAGCCAATATCTCTGAACATTTTTAGTTTTCTCTGTGTTAACAAAGGAAATTCCTTTCCAAATTTTCACAAGAGACAGGCTTTCCTTCCCAACATCCATTCGACATATAATAGACAAACCTTCTTTATTAGACAACATTTACTCCATTCATCGTATCCCTTTAATTTTTTTTATTTTATTTTATTTTCTCATATTACATTCAAATTCACACTTGTCCCCTTATTTATAGGGCTCATATAACATACACTTTGTGTTCCTTTTATTTTAAGGATGCATCATACATTCCACTCCCTCTACTGGGCTCATATTTGTACTCAGTCATATACTTCCATACGCAATTGTACTTCAGTCACACTTCACACACTTTCAAACACAGACAAAAACACTCTCACAGAAACACTTTTTACAAACACAAGGCCTTTATAAACACAGAGCTCTCAAAAAATACTATAATTTTAAAATGCAACTATTCTACCACCTCTCTTAGGTGATCTACAGGATTTCTGCCTACCCGGACAAAAACCTGTGACAAAAACATGCCTACCCAGCTTCTATTAACTTTATCTGCTTTCATTTACTATTATCCATTTAGGTCTCTTAACAGTAAAAACAGATAATTGCACACAGTTATTTCTTCTGGAATCAAAACCCTTTCAGTCTTTTTGCTCTTTAAATTTGGAGAAGCTTTTTGAGTGTCCTTACCACCACGGGCAAACTCTGGCAAGCAACACAAATTAATTATAAGTAAAAATGCTTACCTTAGGTGGCCACCTATTTGTGTTGCCTGTCAAGCCAGCCCGCTGTGATTTTTCACCCTTCTGCTCCTTCCAATCCCATCCTCATCGCCAGTATGTTGTGGTTTCTGCCACCTCTGTGAAACATCACTCTTGAAGTCTTGGGGTTTTGATGCCAGAAGATAGACTTTATTATCAGAGATAAAAAAGCAGAGTTGTTCCCAGCACAACAACTACAGCAAAATGGTTTGCACCTGCTTAAATACATATCATCTACCAAGGAGTGGCCAATACATTCCCTACATGTCACCATCATCCATCACCCTATTCTTTGTCTCCAGTCTGTTTATTTTAAGAAGTGGACAGGAGACACCTGTGGAGGAAACTCAACATATATTTTCTCAGCAGTCATGAGAGCATTTGACTATATATGAGCACATTCCTTTCCTACACAGGCTTCTCCACACACACACTAAGATTCATGCTTGACCATCAGAAATAATTGTAGAATAAAATGGCTATATTAACATTGATTATACTTGATTAATTTACACTCAACTTGATAAAAATATTCTACAGTCCTTCCACTGAATTACAAGTATATTCCCCTCAATCCTACACCACCTCATATCCCCACGAGCTGTCTTGCGTTCCCATCTTTTGATGTCTTTAAATTCTGCAGGAAACAGTTTACGATTCACCCTGCATGTCCCACAGGCATTAGTTCCCATTTCTAACAACTTAACCATAAGAGCTGGGGACGTGTAAAAGTTGTCAAACCAAACATTGTGGCCCTGGTCTTTGAATGGCTGCAGTAACGATTCAACTACTTTGGTGGCTAAGTCAGTGACACGCCCATCATGACTACCTGTGTAAACATTAAATTTGAGAGTATACCCCGAGTCTGACGTTGCAATTACCCATAATTTAAAACCCCACCAAGTAGGCTTGCCCTTCATGTATTGTTTAAATCCTGACCGAGCTTTAGACTTGACCATACGTTCATCTATTGCGAGATTTTGGTTAGGCTGAAAGAGCTGCTGGCATTTTTGTTTGAGGTGGTCCATAAGATAACGCAACTTCCTAAGGCGATCCTGATTGTCCTCTGTGGTAGGAACATGTAGAGCTGCTAAAAGAGCCTTGTTGCGGTCACACGACATAAATCCCCTTGCCTACGAGCCCTGAAGTGACTTGTTCCCCAATGACGATGGGAATCAGGGAGAACTGAAAACCCCATGTAAATGAGCAACCCAAGAAATTTGTAAAATTCATTGGGGGTCACCTCCATCCAAGCTCCTTGGTAGCTGGAATATGATGGACAGTTTAGGACGAGCTCCCACCCCTGATGGTTTGTAAAGCTGCATATCTCAGCAACTACAGCCTGAGTAAAAAACATCATGAAAAAGTCAATTTCTCACAACATCATATTGGAGGTTGACCGCACAGCCTGACACACGCTACCTAAGTCAATACCGAATGGACAGCTAGGCTCAAATGGGAGAGGTTTTGGTGCCTGTGAATCAATGTCAGAGTACGAGGGATAAGAAACAGAGTCAGGGAAGCGTTTATTCTTTCTAGCTGACTTGGGACCTGTGTGAGTATGGCTAGCCATACCCAAAATAATAAGAGTAACAGTGTTAGTGTTACTGTGAGTATCAGTCATAAGAGAAATAGAAACAAACAATACATACACATTCATATATACCCATTTGATGGTCTTGGCTGGGGATCAGGTTCCATCTCATCCTCCATCTCCTCATGGTCCGGGTCTTCCTGCAGTAGTTCCTGGTCCATCAGATCTTCCTCCTGTGTGCTCATGCCCACATGAGCCATGTCCTCCTCTGCTATGAACCTAAGCTCATCAGCAGTCAGCTGCCTCCTCCTCTTGAGGGTGCTGAGCAGGGAGCCATAGTCTCTATCCATCTCTACAACAGAAAAAAAGTAAACAATTGGTAGCCAGCAGTGTGTTCTTCACAAATCCGTACACTAAATAGTCACCAAAGGCTTGCAGACTAACCAGAATGTCCAACTGCAGACATCCCTCTCACACTTTCCTTGTGAACAGGAAGCTACACACAATCTAAAATCATGTCTGTGTGATGGATGTGTAAGGCTATCTGCTAAATTACAGAAATATACACTCACAGAAATATTTAAGCCTATTTGTAAGATTTATGTAATTTAATTGCATATCAAATTTCCATTCATTTGCATTACATAGTTTTAATATTTGTTTATATAAAAACTATGTAATGCAAATTACAAATAACAAATCCTACAAATAAATGCTTCGTAACTAAAATGTATTGACTTTCAATAGACAATATTGACAACACGTTAAATAACATGTCTTACCTCGAAAGATTGCCTCAGTTTTCAATTTGAAGCAGTAAGTCCTACACTGGAGGTAATCTCCCAGAGTATTCTCTCTGGCTCCGCTCAGGCAAATGGAGGATGACGCTGATGATGATACATTTATTATTCATGCCCAGTAACCCCTTAACCAATCACATGTGCTTTTAGCTTATATTGTCATGAGTATCTGGCAGTTTTCAGAAATAAAATCGGTGATTGGAAGGTGAAGATATTGAGACAGGAACCATGGGAATAATTGTTCCCAAATTTGAATGGTCCGGCTGGAAAGGGTTAATCATGAACTTTTATATCTTGAAAATGGTGCAAGAGACACAACATTCTCTATGTAAACAAGCAATCATTTATATACTAAATATGACATACTTTCATGAATATTATACGTGTAAGTAACAAAACATGAAAATCCCTGATTGCAAATCATACTGGTTAATTAATTGGTTTTACAACATGGATAATGCATTACACGTTATGAGAAACCTGATTGTCAGGGTATATTATCAGGATAAGCCTTGATTAGTTACCATTCTTAGTAGAATTAGATGAATAATACAAAATTAAAGATTATAATCATTGATTTGTCAGTTATAAGTGATTACAAATCACTACACATATTTTAAAAGGTACATCAGGCTATAATCATTAATTTGTCAGTTATAAAAGTAATCACAGGTCAAAGTGGTTTTCAGAATTATCTAGCAAGGCTAGGTATTGTGTACATTTTGGGTCCAAATGCATTCTGTACATTTTAGAGGGTTAACTCAGCAAAGTACAGTGACTTTGTGTGAGATGTTCATGGATTAAGATGAGATGTCTTCATATTAGGATCATGCAAACATGAGGGGCTTTAACAAGGAAACCTTTCAAAGAAAGGACCTAATATCCAACACATAATACAATATTACTATAGTAAAACTATCATTAGTAGTATTAAAGAAAATAATAAGAGTGGAGACAGGAATCAGAATGGGAAAAATAATGCAACAATTGTGTACTCGAACCTGGACCGAATAGGGATTGATACAACGGCGTTACACCCTAATCTACTGCAGCAACACCCTTAATGCACAGTTTGTAGGTATTACATCAAGTTTTTTGGCAACACTGAATAGCAAATATCAACTACTAATAAAATACAAGACAGATAACGATAACAAAGCACAGTTTTTTTTGGTTTTTGTCTTTTGTGACAAGAACTTACAGTTTTGAATTGCATAGCTTTTCTGGTTATTACATGTAGCATAAAACTCAAATGCATATTGAGAAAAATATTATTCAAATTATGTGGTCGCAATGCCGCCAGCCTTATTCATGTAATGGCAAATTGCGATTCTTAACTTTTTCTTACATTTTTATTGGTTTATATTGGGCTAACACCAAATGATGTAAGTATCTTTTTGTAGTATCTATTCCAATAATCTTAAGTCTTTCTGATAGAATTACAATTATTTAATGTATATACTTCTGGTTCAGCATTATACCAGTGAGTTTAGAACATGTTTTAACTGGATGGTGGTTAGTGAATAAGGAGAAGATTTTTGAAATGCTACCTGCAAAAATCAAATCAAATCTTTGCTCTTATGTGTTGAATATGGATTTCTAAAGCTTAGAGTTTTGGTAAGGATATCTCTTTACCAGCCTCTCAAGGATGGGAGGCCACAGCTAATACTTCACTGCAACCTGATCTATATTCCACAAGGCTGGTGCTTTATAAAGAGAGTTAAGCGAAAGGACAATGTAAGTTTACTGCCCCAGTTTCTACAAGTTCCTAAAACTACTGCTCAGATAAGATGAGCAGAATGGAATAAAAGGTTTGTGAAGAGATCATGTGAATAAAGAACAAAGACTTCCTTAAACATTTAAATTAGCTGGACAGAGATTTCCTAGCGTACATATACACTGGCAGCCAAAAGTTTGGAATAATGTACAGATTTTGCTCTTATGGAAAGTTATTGGTACTTTTATTCACCAAAGTGGCATTCAACTAATCACAATGTATAGTCAGGACATTAATAACGTGAAAAATTACTATTACAATTTGAAAAAAAAAAAAAAAAATTCAGAACTTTAAACTAGTTGTCATCAAAAAAATCATCAATCAGCATCATTGCTATCAGCAGTGATAGCTTTGCAGATCCTTGGCATTCTAGCTGTCAGTTCACCCCACACTTCCTGTAGCACTTGCCATAGATGTGGCTGTCTTGTCAGGCACTTTTCACACATCTTACAGTCTAGCTGATCCCACAAAAGCTCAATGGGGTTAAGATCCGTAAACCTCTTTTCCAGTTATCTGTTGTCCAATGTCTGTGTTTCTTTACCCACTCTAACCTTTTCTTTTTGTTTTTCTGTTTCAAAAGTGGCTTTTTCTTTGCAATTCTTCCCATAAGGCCTGCAACCCTGAGTCTTCTCTTTACTGTTGTACATGAAACTGGTTTTGAGCAGGTAGAATTCAATGAAGCTGTCAGCTGAGGACACATGAGGTGTCTATTTCTCAAACTAGAGACTCTGATGTACTTATCCACTTGTTTAGTTGTATATCTGGGCCTTCCACATCTCTTTCTGTCCTTGTTAGAGCCAGTTGTCCTTTGTCTTTGAAGACTGTAGTGTACACCTTTGTATGAAGTCTTCAGTTTGTTTTGGCAATTTCAAGCATTATATAGCCTTCATTCCTTAAAACAATGATTGACTGATGAGTTTCTAGAGAAAGCTGATTCTTTTTTGCCATTTTTGACCTAATATTGACCTTAAGACATGCCAGTCTATTGCACACTGTGGCAACTCAAAAACAAACTTCATTTAATGAACCAAGTAGCTTTCAACTGTGTTTGATATAATGGCAAGTGATTTTCTAGTACCAAATTAGCAATTTAACATGATTGCTCATGGATAAGGTGTTGGAGTGATGGCTGCTGGAAATGAGTTGTCTAGATTTGATCAAAAATTACTTTTTAAAATAGTGATGGTGCTCTTTTTTTACATAAGTAATGTCCTGACTATACTTTGTGATCAGTTGAATGGCACTTTGGTTAATAAAAGTACAAATTTCATTCCAAAACAGTAAAATCTGTACATTATTCCAAACTTTTGGCTGCTAGTGTAGTTGTAGATAATCTTACTGAATAAAAATAAGCGACAACAACCTTCTAATCAGCTTCTTGCAAAGGATTTGTAGCAACCAACGTTAAGTAACTAAAATCCTAATGTAGAGTAATCCACTACAAATTACCAACTACTTCTCTAAAATTATAATCAGATTATTTATTGCTTAATTGAAAAACGTGTTGGGCCTCATGTATTCAGATAGAAGACAAAGGCAGGCCTAACACAGTCGTAAAAACCTAACTCAGGCCCCCACATACCAGGTCATAAATTATACTGATAAAAATTGCACCAAAATCAAACAAAGGGAATCCAAAACAGACTACAAATCCCATAAAGCCTTGCTCACTAAAGGATCGAACTCTCAACTCCTATTGGATGAGGCACACAACAGAACGTCCCTCAAACCATGACATCTTCAGGAGTAGAAATACCTCTGAAATGCTTCCGGGATTTGCTTCCAGAAACTTTGTTCACCCTGTATAGATGTAGCTCATCGCTGCTCTCAGGTGCAACCTCGTGGCACAAGGAAGTAACATCCGACTTGAAACTGTGGCCATACAATCTCCATCTCACTGGACGAGTTGAGATTACTCTGTGTTCAACCGAACACTCTAACGGATCTGAAGGAGAAGTGAATTTTTTTTCTGCCTGCAGAAGTGAAGAGATTAAAGATTTCTCTTCCACCTTCAATCAAGTCAACATTTCTGAGTTCTCCGCCAGCCTGCCGAGAATCAGCAGCCGTGCCCACCAACAGAGCAAGGAAACAGCCTCCCGTCATCACCCGAGCCTCAAGGAACCGGGTCGGAGCATAAGGACGGATGAACACACATTCTGCATCCTCATGCGATTCAAGTAAGAGGTTTACGTCTGGGCAGAGATAGAATATTATAGTGTGTTATTCTTGTGTTTCAAGGTTTTTGCTTGTACAGTTTACGGACCGCCATGTCCACTCATTATTAATACTCGGGGTATTAATTATCACGAATTTGTTTTGCTGTATTGTGGTCCAACCAAATTGGACTGTTGTGCATTTTTGCCATCGCGGGTGAGACCATCAAACTGAGTTTTTCCATTAAAGAGTCAAAGAACATGGGACTGTTTACAAGCCGTCCACCGCATCTCTGAGTGATAAACTAACAGCTGCTTTCTCTCCCACGATCACGTAATCGGCTTTAGGGCCGTCACTTAATTCTCTCTCTCTCTCTCTCTCTTTCTCTCGTACTAACAACACACACACACACACACTCGCTCTCACACACACACACACACACCCTCATGTGTTATAGGATTATTTTGATTTCCATATCTAATCATATCACTGTTTAGTTTGTAGTTGTAAGTCGGAAGTTTATTGACTGCATTGTATTAATTATTAATTGATATTGCTGCATAAATAAACTTTGTTTATATTACAAAGAGAAGTGTTTTGGTTTGTTTTGCATACGCCTGTGTCATGCTGACAGGATATCAGTGCTTGGATTCAAGCCTTCATTCATTGTTTTTTTTTCCCGAAAATCGATATTCTTTGGATGTCGATTTTCCTAAGAAAACAATCTAATATTGAGACTGTTATACTATCTGGTTATTAGTCCCTGATTCCAGGGTGGTGCCCCGTCAATGTTAATCCTTATTAATATTCTGTTGATTTTTGATAATTGATAATTATCTTTGATGATTGTTGAATTTGAATGATCAATAAGCTTGTGTTAATTTTAATTAATGTTTCATCTATGTTAACAATTAACGATTATCTTTGATAATTGTTGATTTAAAGGATTAGAAAAGCTAACATTGATTCTCATCAATGTTCTATTGATTTTAATAATTGATAATTGTCTTTGATATTTATTAATTATTGCTAATAACCAAACCCGCTCCTAAACATAGCGCACTACATTTACTGGAGCCCTATATGAGATTTTAATGAGTTAGAGTCAATTAATTAATTTAAATATTAATTAATAACTAAAGAAATAATTATTAATTATTTCTGATAGTAACACTGATCTAAACAACCAGTAAAGCCCTACAAATGTTATCACATTACTAATTACTTAAGTTACTTCATAAAACACTTGTCACAAAAATTTAGTTTTTCTGCTTAACAAATTCAAAATAATGTTTATTTTCTGCTTGTTCACTGATGCACACACTTCAGCTGTCACAGAAACACAAACAGACGTACATATGAATATATGAATTCACATTTTAACTGTATGACACATTGAAATATTTGTTACCCAAGTAATGTACTTAAAAGTAATTACTTTCACTGAAAGTCAGTAACTGTAATTTGATTACAATAATTTAAAATGTAATGTGTTACACTACTTTTTGTGCCTAAAAGTAATTAGATTACCATAACTAATTACTTTGTAATCCAATTTCACCCAACACTGGTAGCAACACTTGAATTGCAGCTATATAGCAGAAGAATTTATTTTCCCCTGACTAGTAAATTTTGAACTCAACCAACAGTCATTCTAGTAAACAAATATGATGGTACACAGAACATGACTAATGGCTCTTGTGTCTGTGGCTCTAAAAGCCTGCTTTGTATATGCTTAGATACATGTTTAAAAGTGTATTCTCTCTAGTAGAAGAAGGGCTAACTAAAAAAGCCACTGTCTTGCTCATGCTCATGATCATAATTTTTCCAGATATTTCCAAAACTCCCCAAAACTCATAAGAAATTCCTTAAAGGTTGCACTGCAACAAAGCTCTCGTTACACAGCATGTGATGGAGTGTGAGTCCAACACCCACATTTAAAGGTTAATTTCCTAAAGAGTTGCATGGTATAAAATGGGCTACCTGGGAGTTAAACTGATAAGACCTGCAGGCAATGAAGCAGGGGAATCTTTTAGCAGATAATTGCAGAGCATGCAATTTTCTGTCTACAGTTTTTGATTATATTGATAAATTAAAGCTGAAGCTGGATGTAATATTGAAAACTGAAAAAAAAAAAAAAAAAAAACTTCAAGAACTCACAACTGCTTTATGACATCATATTTGTATCAGAAAGCTAATGACAACTAAACAGTCTGTGCACAGCAAAACCAAGGTTCTCTCGAGCCTGTCAATGCCTCTCTATCCCACAAAGGCTGTTGCTAAACAGAATTCTATTGCCTGTCACAGGTGAAGTGCAAGGCTGTTGCTCTTTAATAAAGGACAGTCAAGCAATCAAGGCTTAAAGTCTGAAGCATTGTCTTGAAGATAACTATAATTTGTTCATGCTGTCTTAATGCAGCATTCTGTCTTTCCCAAATTAGAAATAAACTGCTTCACCTAAGGGCCTCCAAAACATGGGGGAGACAAAGCTGATTTATTGACCACAGCGAACACAGAGGCAAGGGAAATGTCTGTTTAAGTGACTACTGAACTCTCATCCCCTCACAGTACTTGATATTTTCAACTAGCAACTAGAAGTACAGCGAACTTTGAGCTCACCAAGTTTCGCCAACATTCTCCAGGGCCAATATCCCCCAACCATATATAATTAAATATATTAGTAGAGATATTAAATAATCTACTGCTGATATTATATAGGCAAGTATTTAAGACATTAAAGTATAGATTTAAAAGAATAAGCCCCAAAAATGACAATTCTGTTATTGACAAACCATCATGTCGTTCCAAAACAACAATTTTTGTGGAACGCAAAGAAGAAATTTTCAAGAATTTTCCATTCTGTTATTTCAATACAATAGCAGTTGACAGTGACTCACTTAGCTTAAGAAAGCTTTAAAAGCACCTAAAAGTGTCATAAAGTTAAAATTAAATCATTGATCTACACCTGTAAACAAAAATATGCTGATACATCAATAACATCAAACCTCATTGGTTCTTGTGTTATGATCAGGGGCGGACTGGGAAGAAAATTCGGCCCGGGATTTTACATAGAAAGTGGCAAGTTGTTGGGGGGGGGGTGGTTGCTGTGCCCTTGCGCCATTTTGTGGTGTGTTCTGCATAACACGGCGGCCCAGGTGGCCCCATTTCGTGGCCGGCCCACCGAGAAAAGTTGAGTACACCCAGTTCTCCCAATGGCCAGTCCACGCCTGGTTATGATGTCATGACATTTCGTCACAAGACAAGAACCAAAGAGGCTTGAGGTTTTAATGTGTTGCCATATTTGATTTGTGCTCTGTTTACAGGGTTAGGTAGAAATTTTGTTCTGTTCATCATACAAAGTGATCATACATGCCTTCAGAATGTTAACTTTGAATGTGAATACATAAGTCTTTACATGAATACAAAAGTACACTTTTGGGTGATTTTTTAAGCACCCAAAGTGAGTCACTACCAACTGCTTTTGTACTGAAATCAGCAAACTGAAAATCTTTAAAAAAAAAAAAAATCTCCTTTTGTGTTCTGCAAAAGAAAGAAGGTAATATGAATTTGGAACAATATGAGGGTGAGTAAATCACCACAGAATTTTCATTTTTGGGTGAACTATTCTTTTAAGTGTATTGACATGACTTAAATCTATCTATCTAGCTATCTATCTATACAGTATATATATATATATATATATATATATATATATATATATATATATATATATATATATACATACACTGACCAGCCACAACATTAAAACCACTGACAGGTGAAGTGAATAACATTGATTTTCTTGTTACAATGGCACCTGTCAAAGGGTGGCATATATTAGGCAGTAAGTGAACAGTCAGTTCTTGAATTTCATGTGTTAGAAGGAAAAAAAATGGGCAAGCGTAAGGATCTGAGTGACTTTGACAAGGGCCAAATTTTGATGGCTAGGCGACTGGGTCAGAGCATCTCCAAAATGGCAGGTCTTGAGGGGTGTTTCGACTGTGCAGTGGTTAGTACCTACTAAAAGTGTCAGGTCTTGAGGGGTGATCCCGGTTTGCAGTGGTTAGTACCTTTTAAAGTGGTCCAAGGAAGGACAATCGGAGAACCGGCAACAGGATCATGGGCACCCCATGGCTCAATGATGCACGTGGGGAGTGAAAGCTAGCCCGTCTGGTCCGATCCCACAGAAGAGTACTGTAGCACAAATTGCTGAAAAACTTAATGCTGGCCATGATAGAAAGGTGTTAGAACACACAGTACATTGCAGCTTGCTGCATATGGGGCTGCGTAGCCGCAGACCGGTCAGAGTGCTCATGCTGACCCCTGTCCACCTCCAAAAGCGCCTACAATGAGCACGTGAGCACCAGAACTAGACCATGGAGCAATGGAAGAAGGTGGACTGGTCTGATGAATCACATTTTCTTTTAGATAATGTGGACGGCCAGGTGCGTGTGCGTCGTTTACCTGGGGAAGAGATGGCAGCAGGATGCACCATGGGAAGAAGGCAGGCCGGCGGAGGCAGTGTGATGCTCTGGGAAATATTCTGCTGGTAAACTTTGGGTCCTAGCATTCATGTGGATGTTACTTTGACACCTACCACCTACCTAAATATTGTTGCAGACCATGTACACCCCTTCATGGCAACGGTATTCCCTGATGGCAGTGGCCTCTTTCAATAGGATAGTGCGCCCTGCCATACTGCACACATTATAGAACACCTCTAGGGGGATCATTTTAAATTTAGACAATTTATTGCAGACACTTAGTTGTGGAACACACCCAGAATGCAACAAGGGGCTCAGGCGAATAGAAGTTTCAGTACCCAGGAACACATTTTATTGCCAGACCAGGGATGATCACAAAAATAACTAAAAATACAAAACCAGTTATCACAGAAAACATAAGCAAATAACCACACAACAGCTTGAGCTTACAAGCCTAAATGGTGAGTCAAAAATGAATATCTAATTTCTTAAAAAATCCTTCAGATTATAAAAAAAGTCTAAAAATGAATCTGAGTCTGATAACAGAAGCACTTCTGTTGACGATGGTTTCACTTCCAGCACCTCATCAAGCTGCTTGCTCAGATCAGCAAGTGAGTGGGATGTTAACGCTAGCACCAGCAGCAGTATCTCAACACCTGAGCCTGGGCCCTCTGCTAATCTCAGCAACACCACGACAAAATCAGGAGGGGTAGGAACATTAACACAGTGCTGTCAGCCACGTAAACAGGCGAACACCTGCCAATGAACACCCGCCAACCCTCCAAATGCGGGTAAAATCAACAGTGGTGGGTAACTCTGTCACTTTTACTTGTTCACTGCAGTAACACTGGTAACTTGTTTAGATTCAAAGCCGGTTTCGCGATCATGGGAGAGAAAGCAGCTGTTAGTTTATCACTCAGAGACACGGTGGACAGCTCGTAAACCGTCCCGCGGTCTTTGATTCTTTAATGGATAAACTCAGTTTGCCGGTCTCACCCGTGATGGCGGAAATGCACAACAGTCCAATGTGGTTGGACTACAATACAGCAAATCTCATTCGTGATAATTAATACCTTGAGTATTAATCGCAATGAGCGGACACGGCGGTCCGTAAACTGTACAAGCAATAATGTTGATACACAAGGATAACACGCAATAATATTCTATCTCTGCCCAGACGTAAACCTCTTACTTGAATCGTATGAGGACGTAGAATGTGTGTTCATCCGTCCTTTAACTCTGACTCGGTTCCTTGAGGCTCGGGTGATGACGGGAGGCCATTTCCTCACTCTGTCGGCGGGCGGTATGGCTGCTGATTCTCGGTGGGCTGGCGGAGAAATCAGCAATGTCGACTTGATTGAAGATGGAAGAGAAATCTTTTCTCTCTTCACTTCTGCAGGCAAACGGATGAAGATGCGGATTGCTCGGCGGTCTCCTTCGGATCCGTTAGAGTGTTCGGTGGAACACAGAGTAATCTCAACTCGTCCAGCGAGATGGAGATTGTATGGCCACAGTTTCAAGTCGGACGTTACTTCCTTGTGCCACGAGGCTACACCTGAGAGCAGCGATGAGCTGCGTATTCACACGGCGAGCAAAGTTGCTGGAAGCAAATCCCGGAAACGTTTCAGAGGTATTTCTACTCCTGATGATGTCATGGTTGACGTGCGTTCTGTTGTGTGCCTCATCCAATAGGAGTTGAGAGTTCGATCCTTTAGTGAGCAAGGCTTCATGGGATTTTAGTCTGTTTTGGACTCCTTTTGTTTGATTTTGGCACGATTTTTATCGATAAAATTTATGACTTGGTATGTGGGCCTGAGTTAGGTTTTACGACTGTGTTAGGCCTGCGTTTGTCTTCTATCTGAATACATGAGGCCCAACAAATTTAAAATAACTTTTTTCTATTTGAATATATTGTAAATTTTAATTTATTGCTGTGATCAAAGCTGAATTTTCAACATCATTACTTCATCATTATTTTTATATCATATTACATATCGTATTTATATCATACAGCATACAATTTAAATACCTGCTTTAGCCGAAACAACATTTAAATGTAACTAAATCTTGCCTATTAGGACATATTTCAAATTTCAATACACTGAATACTGGCTTGCAAGTCTGGAAATAGTCCAACTAGTAAAATATGTACATGTTTATATAAAATAGCATGTCAACTAATGTAAGTAAAGACTTACTCATCCAAAATTGTATCCTCGGCTAGATCAAGTTGCTCTTCAAAATGCAAACGTTCATCGGAGTCCCACTCTCCTTCTGAGAAAAATGTGAACTCTTCCTCACCTGTGTAGCGTGCCATCTTCCAAACGCGCAGAAAAGTGAAAGAACTTGATGCTTTTAAAGGCATTTTTGGGGGGCGCTTACCATTTGCTTTGATCACCTCAGCACATTACCGTATAAATAGCACGCTCTGCTGGTGGGTGGGATCACATTAGCTATAATTAGCTGAGCCAGGAGAAACTGTACATTGCTTTGTTTCATACAGATTACATTGCAGGAGAATATTTGTTTTAAATTTGAATTGTTTTATTTAAAAGTATTTTAAGCTTTCTTTAGACATATTTTTCATGTTTGTCTGATAAGTATTCGCGGAGTTTCAGTTCATTTTTGTGACGTGTTTCAGAAAGATGCTCACGGAGATAGAGACGGCTGAAAGCGCACCCTGTTTTTTTTCTTTATTTTACAAAAGCACAAGGTTTTGTTGTTATTTTGAGTGTACACAAATAAAAGTAGACCCTTTATAGTCTCTAATGATGTCTTACACTTATCTGTATGCGCAAAAATGACGGAGTATTTTAAGTTGTTTCCACTGTTATGAGGAAAAAATCCAGCAGTCGACCCCAGAGGGTTAAACCAGTAAGATTCAATACACCCTGCTACATAACTGTTCTATGAAGTCAACACGTCAAAGAATTCAAAATACTTGGGCTCTGGAGACATTAAAAGACACTTACGTGCTCAAGCTGGTACCACAGATACGGCCGCAGACCAGGGACTCGGTTTTGATGGTGCGGCGGGAGAAATTCAACGTCAACTGTCCAGCATGTCGGTGATGCTGGCGAAGATCGTGGCAGACTTGGAGGATCTTGCGGTAATACGTCGTTCAATTACTGCAATGGAGATGAAATTCTCTGAGTTGGTTACAAGAATTGGAGACAAGAAACGGATTAGCTGCTAACCCGCTAGCAACCAATGTAGATTTGGTGCGCATTTGGAAAAAGTTGGAAGACCTTGAGAATCGTAATCGGCGAAACAGCATCCGAATTGTTGGAATTCCTGAGCATGAGGAAGGCCGAGATATGGTAAAAGTCCTAGACGAGCTCTTCCCGAGTCTGTTCGACATAACAGGCTATAAGCTGTATATCGGGCGAGCTCAGAGTGCCGGCTCGGAGATCGGCTGAGGGATACAGGCCCCGCTCAATTCTGGCCAAATTTCTGAGCTCATCCGATAAAGATCTCATGTTACGCGAGGCGAGGGGTAGAGGAAGGATTTCTTGGAAGAACCACAGCATTTTCTTTTTCCCAGACTTTGTGGATTCGACAAGAGAGAAACGTGATCGATTCAAGGAATGCAAAAAGCTCTTACATCAACGGAAGTTCGCTTTTGCACTGATCTTTCCGGACAAATTGAGAGTAGATACTAATGATGTCCGCAAAATATTGACATGCCCACAGCAAGCATTATCCTTCATAGAGACAACGGGGTGAGTAAGCCATTTGGTGATTTTCATGTTGCTGCCTAGTGGACCTGTCTCACTGAACATTCACTTGACTGTCCGAGGAAACAGAGCACCTTTTTATTTCTTTTTATGTTGGTTCCGCCTAGCAGCTGGAGTTTGTTTTGTGGAATAACACTCCTTCAAGAAACTTTTGCATCGACGGAATGCAAGAATCTCTTACATCAACGGAAGGTCGCTTTTGCACTGATGATTCCGGCCAAACTGAGAATAGATACAAAAGATGGCCGCAAAATATTTACATGCCCACAACAAGCGATGTCTTTCATAAAATCAATGGACTGAGGAAGTCATTGTGTGTTTCTCACATTGCTCCTAAGTGAGCTTGACTCGCTGAACATTCACTCGACCATCTGAGGAAGCTGGGTGTCATTTGTTTTCTTTTTGTGCTGGTTCCGCCTAGCGGCTGGAGTATGTTTTGTGTAGTAACACTCCTTTGGGACAGTTGGTGATAAATCTGCATGTTCCCTGTGTTTATGCCTCCTATTGGCTGGAGTTTGTTTTGTGGAGTATTTTTTGCAGGACATTGGAATGATTAAGTCATCTGCTGCACTCATGAACAGCCGGCACACTGAGCATCTGTTTGACTGTCCGAGGAAACTGAACGGATTTTTTTTTTTTTTATTGTTTTGTGCTTGTTCCGCTAACAGCTGGAGCTTGTTTTGTGGAGGAACACACCTTTGGGACAGTTTTGTGAATGAATCTACACGTTCTTTGTGTTTATTCTGCCTGTTGGCTGGAGTTTGTTTTATAGATTATTTTCTGTTATGTAATTCTGTCTCAAAAATTTGTATAGAAACACTGGACTTGAGTAATCGGATGGCAAAGTCTGTGAAATTAATAATTCTTAATTTGAATTTCTGCATCTTCAATAAAACCTATTTGTCAAAGAGACAACAGGATGAGCGACACAATCCAGAAAAAAGGTTATTGCCCAGTTTGCGCACACTGTTCAGAGAAAAATTATATCTCATGCCTCAGGCTGTGATATCTACGGACTGACAGTGGATTGTACAACAGACGTCAGCACTTCAGAGCAGTTTTCTTCAGTATGTTGACAGTAATCTTGAGTCACATTGTGATTTTTTAGGATTTTATAACTGCCCTGACATTACTGCAGAGACACTGTTCATATGTGTGAAGGACCTGTTTATGAGACTAAACATTCCAATCTGTCATCTTCAAGGGTACTGTTTTGACCGTGGTAGTAACATGTCAGGCCGTTTGTCTGGTGTTCAGGCACGGCTGAGAGAAGTAAGCCCACACTCATTGTACGTGCATTGTAGCAATGATTCTCTTGATCTTGTACTTCAGGAAGTTTCACATGAAGTAAGTCTTTTAGCAGAGGGCTTAAACTTTGTCCAGGGTGTTGCTGTTCTTATTAAAGAATCAGCAAATCGCAAACAGCTCTTTGAATCATTATTTGGCTGTGAAGATGTGATCATCAACATTTTGGGCTTATGCCCAACAAGATGGTGTGTGCGAACTAAAGCAATTCAGCACTGTTGTTCATTGTACGTGGTGGTACTGGCTACACTGGAAATTTTGAAGGAGAACAGAGGAGTAAGAGGAGATACAAGAGCCAAAATTCATGGACTTTACAAGCAGGCACTAAAAGGCAAAACTCCCTTTAGTCTTCTTTGCTGTCAAATGCTATTCGGGCCATATGAGGCAGTGGCAAAGAGCCTGCAGGGTAAAAAAGATGACTTCTTTTGGAGCCACAGAGTGTGTGAACCTGCTGATGGAGAGACTAAAGGCCTTGAGAGTTGACAACATAGTTGCGGAAATGATCTACCAAGTAAAAGACTGCACTACAAAGAATGGTATGAAAATGCCTGAATATGGTGAGTCCAGAGTACTGTAAGTAGGACTCCTTCTTGCTTTCTCTATACCATGAAGACCGAGGCACTGCTGCCGGTAACTTATGAACTCAGATGGAGAACAGGATTTTTTGAAGCAGGGGATCTGGTTTTGTCTGAAATAAGCAGAAGATTCGACCAGGATGGAATGAAAATTGCAGCATTCAGAGAGCAGACTGTTCTAAATGCGGCAAATGGAAAATCTTCTTCACCAGCACTGGAAGTGCAGTCTTTCCATCTTCCCACAGATATTGATGTGAAATGGCTGAAACTTAAGCTCTAGATGTTGGGAGATGCATTCAGAGGGGCTGTTCCATGTGAAACAGTACAAGATGTTGCAGCAGGCCTCAGAAGAGATTTACTCATCTGACACTTATGCATGTTCATGGAGATATAGTTGAAAAGCTGAATATAGAGGACATGATCAAAACTTTCATCTGCATTACTCCAGAGCACACAACCACATTTGGAGTAGGGTTGCACGGTTTACCGGTACTAACAAAGTATCGCAATACCAAAGAAATTAAAATGGTACGATACCATCTTGTTGCTAATTTCGGTACCATATTACAGTATGCTGTCATTAGCAAAGTGATATGAGATGTGACAGTTTTGAGATGAAATCAATGACAATTTGAAAATTGTGGCAGTGGGGGCGTGGTCAAGCATCTCTCCAGAGAGAGAGAAAGTGGTAAGGGTGTTTACACCTGAGCTAAATTATGTCTAACACCTGTCTCTAATTTCAGTGAGCACAGGGAGAGTGGCTTAAAAGAGCCACACCGCCAGCAGTCGGGGAGAGAGAGAGAAACACGTGTGCAGCATTGTCAAACTGTTTCCATTACATGTTGAAGCTATTGAGTGTTTGTGACGAAGTTTGTTTATTTTTGAGAGTGAATTATTGAACTGAGTGAAGACCCTGAAAGAGCGTATCTGCTGCAGTGAAGAGAATAAAAGGCCTACCTGAACCAGGAAATCTGCTTCTCGCCTCCTCCTTTCATTGAGAAGTGTTACACTGGTGCCGAAACCTGGGAAAAGGTTTGAAGATGGACAGAAGTCGCCCCGTAGAGTCCTCCCAGTTGGCTGAGATCCTCCAAGCCCTCGCTGGCTTACATCGGAGCCACCAGCAATCCCTGCTTGAGCTCCGGCAAGATCAAGACCGCTGGTTTGTGGAGCTCATGCGCGCTCAAGCAGAGGACCGACATGCGATCCGGAGCCTCCTCAGCGAGGAGGCATCCCCAGCCGCGACCCCGGACACCCACACGCCATTACCCCCGCCTGCGTTACAGAAGATGGGGACGGCGGACGACCCAGAGGCGTTCCTGGATCTGTTCGAACACACTGCCGAGATCTGGGGCTGGCCGCTCGGCCAGTGGGCGGCACGACTCATCCCACTACTGTCTGGGGAAGCCCAGCTCGTGGCTCAACAACTGCCAGCGACGAGCTTCCTGGCTTACGGAGACTTAAAGAAAGCCATCCTGCAACGGGTTGGTCGGAGTCCGGAAGAAAGTCATCAACTCTTCCGGAGCCTGAAGCTGGAGAGCTCCGACCGCCCGTTTGCCTTCGCCCAATGGCTCCGCGACGCCTGCTGAAGATGGTTGCTAGCGGGGGACCATGGCGTCAACGGGATCATCGACCAGGTGGTACTGGAGCAATTAATACATCGACTGCCAAAAGGGGCGGCGGAGTGGGTCCAGTGCCATCGCCTGGCGTCGCTGGAGGACCACATAAAGTCCCTCTCTCCTCTCGTTCTGCTCTCTCCCCAGGGCCCGTTCCTGCCCCACGCAGACGAGGAGGACTTCAGACACCGAGACCAGATCCCCGGGCATGGGAGGTGACACCTTCCCCTACCCCGATGCCCCGCTGCTCTCCCTCTCAGGTGGTGATCCTGACGATTAAATTCCGGGGGAAAAAGCATAGAGTGGAGGCCACGGTTAGTTCCCGCCTCACCCATCCGCTGATTTTGGGGACTGATTGGCCTGACTTTAGAGTTTTATTAAAGGGAATTTGTGCGGATGGGTCCTGTGTGAAATTAGGGAGATGTGCAATGTGCGATGCTGTGGCAGGGGAGGCGGAGCCGGGGCCATCCTCGACAGCTCCACATCATAATGACGAGAGAGGGGCAGAGGCTGCAGCCCCTCCCCTTCTCAGGGAATTCCTTGAGGGGGATTTCCCTTTGGAGCAGTCGTGAGACAAAACCCTCAAACACGCCTTTGACCAAGTGAGAGTCATCGATGGTCAATGACTCCAGCCTGACATCGCCCTTTCATACCCCTATTTTGCGATTATAAATGAGCGGTTGTATAGAGTGACACAGGACGCACAGACTAAAGAGGATACAACACAACTTTTGATTCCACGGAGCCGTCGGGAAATGGTATTCCAGGCGGCTCATTATAATCCCATGGCGGTTCACTTAGGAGAAAGGAAAACACTGAACTGTCTAATAGCCCGCTTCTATTGGGCGGGCATTGGCGGCGATGTCCGCAGGCGGTGTGTGGCATGCCGCGAATGCCAGCTGGTTAACCCACCGGCCATCCCAAAAGCGCCATTGTGACAACAGAATTGGAATGGACATCGTCAGGCCATTAGAACGGTCAGCACGTGGACATCACTTTGTATTGGTCCTAGTGGACTATGCAATGCGGTATACGGAAGTAGTGCCTCTTCGCAACATCTCAGCACGCAGTGTTGCGGAGGCACTCTTCAAAATAATCTCCCGGGTGGGGATTCCAAAAGAAATCCTCACCGATCAGGGCACAATGTTTATGTCATGGACAGTACACGAGCTGTACGAATTGTTGAGTATTAAATCAATTCGCACCAGCGTGTACCATCCTCAAATGGATGGCCTGGTGGAACGATTTAATAAAACCCTCAAAAACATGATTCGTAAGTTCGTGCATGACGATGCTAGAAATTGGGATAAATGGCTCGACCCCCTGTTATTTGCAGTACGAGAGGTCCCGCAAGCCTCCACTGGCTTCTCCCCATTCGAGCTGCTGTATAGGCGACACCCACGTGGTGTACTTGATGTATTGCGAGAGGCCTGGGAGGAGGGACCTTCAAACAGCAAAAATGAAATTCAATACGTTCTTGATCTTACAGCAAAATTCCACACTTTGGGGCAGCTAACACAGGAGAATTTGCTCCAAGCTCAAGAACGACAGCGCCGACTGTATGACAGGGGAACTCAGCTAAGGGAATTTGCACCGGGAGATAAAGTGCTTGTATTGCTTCCCACATCGAGCTCTAAATTACTCGCCAAGTGGCAAGGACCCTTTGAGGTCACACGACGAGTGGGAGATCTCGATTATGAGGTTAAACAAACCGATAGAGGGGGCGCACGTCAAATATACCACCTCAATCTCCTGAAATTGTGGAGGGAGGCGGTCCCTGTGACGTTGGCTATGGTAGTTCCTGAGAAGGCGGAGCTCGGACTGGAGGTGAGTTTAAAACATAAACAGTTCACCCCGGTCACTTGCGGAGACCACCTCTCACCGAGTCAACTCGCGGAGGTTGCTAGGTTGCAACAGGAGTTTGCGGATGTGTCTCTCCTCTACTGGGGCGTACAAACCTCATTCACCACCACATTGAGACCGAGCCGGGGGTCGTGGTACGTAGCCGCTCCTACCGATTACCCGAACACAAGAAGAAAATCGTTCGAGAAGAATTGGATGCAATGCTCGATATTGGGGTAATAGAAGAATCCAATAGCGATTGGTCCAGCCCAGTAGTTCTAGTGCCTAAGAGCGACGGGTCTGTATGGTTCTGTGTGGATTATAGGAAAGTAAACGCGGTGTCTAAATTTGACGCATACCCAATGCCTCGTGTTGATGAGTTGCTCGATTGGTTGGGCACTGCTCGATTTTATTCGACATTGGATTTGACAAAGGGTTATTGGCAGATCCCCTTGACACCAATTTCCCGTGAAAAAAAACGCCTTCTCCACACCGTTTGGTTTACAACAGTTTGTGACACTTCCATTCGGTTTGTTTGGAGCCCCGGCTACATTTCAGCGGCTCATGGACTGAATCCTCAGACCGCATTCAGCTTACACCGCTGCCTATTTAGATGACATCATCATTTACAGCAATGATTGGCAGCGGCACATGCAACATCTGAGGGCGGTTCTGAGATCGCTGCGCCGAGCAGGACTCACAGCAAACCCAAAGAAGTGCGCGATTGGGCAGGTGGAGGTACGGTATCTGGGGTTCCACTTGGGCCAAGGGCAGGTGTGTCCCCAAATTGACAAGACAGCAGCGATTGCGACATGCCCGAGGCCCAAGACCAAAAAGGGGGTGAGACAGTTCCTGGGGCTGGCTGGCTATTATAGAAGGTTCGTGCCTAATTATTCGGACGTCACCAGACGTTCACGCGAGTTAAAGCCGCACTTTGCGGGGGGCCACTTTTACATTTTATAATTTAAAAAAATAAAAATACAAATATTTGATTAAAGCTGTATGTATCAATTTGATTAAACACCATTTGATCATAACATTTAATTAAAACATTTAACATGGAATCCAGAAAAATGTAAACGGAAAATGGATAATTTGTATATGTGAGACTTTATGCAGTTCTTTTAATCAAGTCATTTTCTATGTAATTTCATCAAAAATTTGAGTTTTTTTTTTTTGTTGATTATAGTATCGATTTAGTATCGATACCATGGTAGCAGGGCTGGTATCGTACCGAAGCCAAAATTCTGATATCGGAGAAACGTCATGGTTACTTGTGTAACCTCCATTCCCTGATGGAGGGAACGTGACGTTGTGTCGATGTAGTGACACTAGGGGTCACTCTTGGGAGCCCGAGACACCTCTGGTCTTTGATAAAAGGCCAATGAAAATTGGCGAGTGGTATTTGCATACCACTCCCCTGGACATACGGGTATAAAAGGAGCTGGTATGCAACCACTCATTCAGGTTTTATGCTGAGGAGCCAATATAAGGTCCTAGCCATTTCAGCGGGTAGTTCAGCGTTGTGGCAGGAGGGACACAATGCCTCGTTCCCTCCATCAGGGAATGGAGGTTACACAAGTAACCTTGACATTCCCTATCTGTCACTCACTCGACGTTGTGTCGATGTAGTGACACTAGGGGTCCCTATATGAAACGCCACAATTGGCTGAACTGTGTTACGTGAACTGGCGGTGTGTGGTGGGCAAACTACTGTGTGCCTCATAGCCAGCACACCAGGTCGACACGTAACCTCCCCATCATAGTTATGAGTGTCGAACAGCCCTTTGGGGACAAGTCGACTACTCAAGAGATAGAGACAGGCTTAACCCAGTCATGGCCTCTTTTCCCCTTCTCTTTTTCCACTCCCTAAAAAAGAATGGGGATTATCCGACTGGGCCGCCAGGTCTAGTCGGGGGGTGTCCCTCCCAAGGGGAAGACACCACGGAGACCACACCTCACCCAAAGGGGGGGGGGGATATTTAAGTGGAAGAATACATCACATGGTCTTTCCAACCATGTGGAGAGCCTTCAAGGTAGATCCTACCCAAAGGGGGAGGAGTTACTACAAACATGGAGACTGGGGCAGAGGGGCTCTGCCCAAGGAAGACGCAGTTTGCCAACAGGGAAACGAATTAGCAGAGGATATATATCACATGGGGTTAGCATTACAGGGAACCGCCACATGCGGAGCACCTACCTCAGAACAGGACTCTTAGTTAGCACGTGTACTGGGCCGGCAGCGAGTCTCTCTGAAAACTCGACTGCCACAGGGCTCGGAGGAAGTCAACCAGGGAACAAAGTTTGTGAACACTACTGGGAATTAATGGTGCACGTCTTCAGCTCAAAAGGAGGTGGAAGGCGCTATGTGCAAGCAATACACCTGGCCAGCTATCCCGGGCTTATCCGCTTGTATTGCGTGCCACTACCAGAGATGAAACCGGTTCCACCCAGAGGTTGTAGAACCTTGATAAGGTGTTGGGTGTTGCCCAGCCCGCTGCTCTGCAAATGTCTGTTAAAGAGGCAACCCTGGCCAGGACCCAGGAAGCCACTACACCCCTGGTAAAATGAGCTCGTAGCCCTACCGGGGGCAGCATGTCCTGGGCTATAGTTATGGCGTCAATGAGCCAGTGGGCGATCCTCTGCTTGGAGACAGTGCTTCCTTTCCGCTGTGCACCAAAGCAGACAAAGAGCTGCTCAGAGATCCTAAAGCTCTGCATGTGATCCAAATAGATGTGTAAAGCATGCACCGGACACAGCAACGACAGGGCTGGGTCTGCCTCCTCCTGGGGCAGCGCTTGCAGGTTCACCACCTGGTCCCTAAAAGGGGTAGTGGGAACCATGGGAACATAGCCCGGTCGGGGTCTAAGGATCACGTGAGAGTAACCCAGACCGAACTCCAGGCACGTTTCGCTGACAGAGAATGCTTGCATGTCTCCTACCCTCTTGATGGAAGTGAGCGCAGTCAGGAGGGCAGTCTTCAAGGAGAGTGCCTTAAGCTCGGCTGACTGCAAAGGCTCAAAAGCGGCTCTCTGTAGACCCTGAAGAACTACAGAGAGGTCACATGAGGGATTCAGCCTCCTGGCGACTCTTAGGAACCTGATGATCAGGTCGTGCTTCCCTAAGGACTTACCGTCGACTGCGTCGTGGTGTTCTGCTATGGCGGCAATGTACACCTTCAAGGTGGAAGGGACAGCCTCCCTTCCAGTCTCTCCTGTAGGAAGGAAAGCACTGATCCGACTGCGCATCTCTGGGGGTCTTCCCGTCGGGAAGAACACCACTTAGCGAACAGACGCCACTTAAAAGCATACAAGGGCCTCGTAGAGAGGGCCCTAGCCTGAGTGATCGTGTCTACCACTGCGTCCCGTCCAGGGGCCAGACATGGAGATTCCAGAGGTCTGGTCGCGGGTGCCAGAAGGTGCCCCGTCCCTGAGAAAGAAGGTCCTTCCTCAGGGGAATTCGCCAGGGGGGGTCTGTCGCGAGGAGCGTGAGGTCTGAGAACCACGTCTGGGTGGGCCAGTAGGGTGCTACCAGGATGACCTGCTCCTTGTCCTCCCTGACCTTGCACAGGGTCTGTGCAAGTAGGTTAACTGGGGGAAATGCATATTTGCACAGGCCAGGGGGCTAGCTGTGTGCCAGCGCGTCTAAGCCGAGGGGAGCCTCGGTGAGGGCGTACCAGAGCGGGCAGTGGCAGGATTCTTGGGAGGTGAACAGGTCCACCTGTGCCTGTCCGAATCAACTCCAAATCAGCTGGACCACCTGAGGGTGGATTCTCCACTCTCCCCTGAGGGTAACCTGCCACGACAGCGCGTCCGCTGTAGTGTTGAGGTTGCCCGGGAAGTGAGTGGCTCGCAGCAACTTGAAGTGCTGCTGACTCCAGAGGAGGAGACGGCGGGCGAGTTGTGACAAACAACGAGAGCGCAGACCGCCTTGGCGGTTGACATATGCTACCTTTGCCATGTTGTCTGTCTGAACTAACACGTGCTTGCCCTGGAACAACGGCCGAAACCTCCGCAGGGCGAGCAGAATTGCCAACAACTCAAGGCAGTTGATGTGCCAATGCAGTCGTGGGTCCGTCCACAGGCTGGCGGCTGCGTGCCCGTTGCAAACAGCGCCCCAGCCCATTTTGGAGGCATCTGTCGTGACCACGACGCACCTGGAGACCAGTTCTAGAGGAACACCTGCCTGTAGAAATGAGAGGTCAGTCCAAGGGCTGAAAAGACGGTGACAGACCGGCGTGATGACCATGCGATGTGTCCCGTGGTGCCATGCCCATCTCGGGACTTGAATCTGAAGCCAGTGCTGCAGCGGTCTCATATGCATCAACCCGAGCAGGGTGGCTACCGCTGAGGATGCCATATGCCCCTAGAGCCTCTGAAAAATTTTCAGTGGAACCACTGTTTTCTGTTTGAACTCCTTCAAACAGGCCAGCACTGACTGGGCGCACTTGTTCGTAAGGCGTGCCGTCAAAGAGTCCAGCTCCAAACCGAGAAAAGAGATGCTCTGAACCGGGAGGAGCTTGCTCTTTTCCCAGTTGACCCAAAGCCCTAGTCGGCTGAGGTGTGAGAGCACCAAGTCCCTGTGTACGCACAACATGTCTCGAGAGTGAGCTAGGATTAGCCAGTCATCGAGATGAGAATGCGAATGCCCACCTCCCTTAATGGGGCAAGGGCAGCCTCTGCAACCTTCGTGAAGACACGAGGAGACAGGGACAGGCCGAAAGGGAGGACTTTGTACTGATACGCCTGACCTTCGAATGCAAACCACAGGAAGGGTCTGTGTTGAGGAAGGATCGAGACGTGGAAGTACGCGTCCTTCAGGTCTACCGCCGCGAACCAATCTTGATGCCGGACGCTCGCCAGAATGCGTGTTTGCGTCAGCATCTTGAACGGGAGTCTGTGTAAGGCCCGGTGCAGTACTCGCAGGTCCAATATTGGCCGCAACCCACCGCCTTTTTTCGGTATGATGAATTAGGGGCTGTAAAACCCCTTCATCTCGGCTGGAGGGACAGGTTCTATCGCGCCCTTCCGTAGGAGGGTAACGATCTCCGCGTGCAAGGTAGCAGCGTTTTCGTTCTTGACCAAGGTGAAGTGAATACCGCTGAACCTGGGCGGGCGCCTAGCGAACTGAATCGCATAGCCTAGTCGGACGGTCCGGATCAGCCATCGCGACGGATTGGAAAGCGCAAGCCACGCATCCAAGTTCCGAGCAAGGGGGACCAAGGGGACAACACTGTCGGATGTACTGGCAGGTGGGGCCTCGCAGTAGGGCGGAGGTTGAGGTGCCACACCACATCGTGGCTGTGCTGAGTCTAGGGACATCGAAGCACTTACCTGGCTCCTTGTGACCACCCCCGGAACAGCCTGGGATGGGGGAAGAAGAGGCCTGTCCTCGTAACCCATGGAGACTGCCACATCGGGGGTGGCTGTGTGCCACATCTGGGCGCTCAGGGGCGGAAAGACCACCGCTGGAGCGCCAATCCTGCAAGGAAAAACCCATGGACGGTGGTTGTGATGACGACCGTGCACACCAGGTATGTGACCCAGGGAGGAAGGAAGCCACTCTTTTGCTGAACTGTTGGGTACCGCAGCCACTTGGGCATGCAGCGAAATCAAACAAAAAGGCAACAAAAGATTTTCCACCCGGCACTCCACTGGGGGATGGAATGGTCTTCTTACCAGCTCCAGGTGAGTGGGTTCCTTCGTCCTTGGGTTGCCCGTCTCAGGGGCTCTTTGCGGTGGGCTCTACGCCGGGGCCGGGCCGAAGGGGGACGCCCTTGGTGACGGGGTGCGGGATCTTGAGCCGGGGCAGGATGTGCCGGATAGCCTCCGTCTGCTGCTTCACCGCGAGAACTGCTGGGCAAAGTCCTCGATGGTGTCTCCGAATAGGCCAGCCTGGGAAATGGGGGCAGCAAGAAACCGTGTCTTGTCGGCCTCACCCATCTCGACCAGGTTGAGCCAAAGTTGGCGCTCCTGGACCACTAATGTGGCCATTGTCCGCCCGAGAGACCGCGCCGTGACCTTCGTCGCTCGGAGAGAGAGGTCGGTCGCCGAGTGCAGTTCCTGCATCAAATCTGGGGCGGAACTACCCTCGTACAGTTCTTTCAACGCCTTGGCTTGGTGGACCTGCAGGAGAGCCGTGGCATGCAGGGCAGAGGCGGCTTGTCCAGCAGCGCTGTAGGCTTTAGCCTCAGTGACGACGTGAGCCTACAGGTCTAGGACGGGAGCTTAGGGCATCCGCGCCAGGTGGCAGCACTCTGCAGGCATAGGTGCACCGCCAGCGCCTTATCCACCGGGAGAATCGCTATATAGTCCCTGGCCACCCCACCATCGAGGGTAGTGAGAGCGGGGAACTGTGGAATCGGGCCGGGCAGTAAAAGGTGCCTCCCATGATTTCGTCAGCTCCTCGTGCACTTCCGGGAAGAAAGGCACTGGAGCGGGGCGTGGCCGCTTTGAGCGGCGCCGTGAGCCCAGGAACCAATCATCAAGCCGTGAGGGTTCAGGGGAGAGCAGAGGGTTCCACTCTAACACGACGCTCGCGGCCACCTGGGAAAGCATGTCCGTCATCTCTGCATCAGCCTGTGACTGGGCAATCGTCCCTGAGGGGGGGAGCCCAGCTGAGGTTTCTGCATCCGACTGGACAAGCCAGCTCTTCGATGCTGCGCTCGAGAGCTCATCATCTTTGTAGGCTCCGAACAAGAAGCCAGACTCGCCATGAGACTTGCCGGCGAACTCATCCAGAAGCCTGACTGGGGCAGAAGAGCGTGCTCCTTTAAAATCAACACTTATCAAAGATAATTGTTAACATCGATGAAACATTAATTACAATTAACACTAGCTTATTGATCATTCAAATTCAATCAAAGATAATTATCAATTATCAAAAATCAATAGAATATTAATAAGGATTAACATTGACGGGGCACCACCCTGGAATCAGGGACTAATAACCGAATATTAAAACAGTCTCAATATTAGATTGTTTTCTTAGGAAAATCGACATCCGAAGAATATCGATTTTCGGGAAAAAAACAATGAATGAAGATTTGAATCCGAGCACTGACATCCCATCAGCATGACACAGGCGTATGCAAAACAAACCAAAACACTTCTCTTTGTAATATAAACAAAGTTTATTTATGCAGTAATATCAATTAATAATTAATACAATGCAGTCAATAAACTTCCGACTTACAACTACAAACTAAACAGTGATATGATTAGATATGGAAATAAAAATAATTCTATAACACAAGGTGTGTGTGTGTGTGTGTGTCAGTGTGGTTAGTGAGAGAGAGAGAGAGAGAGATGATTAAGTGACAGCCCGAAAGCTGATTTCGCGATAGCTGGAGATAAGCAGCCGTGTTCATCACTCAGAGACGCGGTTTTACGAGTGGGGCTCGTAAAAGTCCCTTGTTATTTGACTCTTTAATGGATGAACTCAGTTGCTGTCTCACCCGCGATGGCGAAAATGCACAACAGTCCAATTTGGTTGGACCACAATACAGCAAAACAAATTCGTGATAATTAATACCCTGAGTATTAATAATTAGCGGACATGGCGGTCCATAAACTGTACAAGCAAAAACCTTGAAACACAAGAATAGCACACTATAATATTCTATCTCTGCCCAGATGTAACCTCTTACTTGAATCGCATGAGGACACAGGTAGAATGTGTTTTCCTCTGTCCTTTAACTCTGACCCGGTTTCTTGAGGCTCGTGTGATGACGAGAGGCCGTTTCCACGCGCTGTCAGTGGGCGGTACGGCTGTTGATTCTCAGAGGGCGGTACGGCTGTTGATTCTCGGCGGGCTGGCGGAGAACTCAGAAATGTCGACTTGATTGAAGATGGAAGAGAAATCTTTAATCTCTTCACTTCTGTAGGCCAACGGATGAAGATGCGAATTGCTCAGCTGTCTCCTTCGGATCCGTTAGAGTGTTCGGTTGAACACAGTAATCTCAGCTCGTCCAGCGAGATGGAGATTGTATGGCTACAGTTTCAAGTCGGACATTACTTCCTTATGCCACGAGGCTGCACGGAGAGCAGCAAAAAGCTACGTCCATATTCGGTGAACTAAGTCGCTGGAAGCAACTCTGGAAGCATTTCAGAATTATTTGAAGTCCTGATGATGTCATGTTTGAGGGACGTTCTGTGGTGTGCCTCATCCAATAGGAGTTGAGAGCTCGATCCTTTAGAGGGCAAGGCTTCATGGATCTGTAGTCTGTTTTGGACTCCCTTTGTTTGATTTTGGCGCGATTTTTATCAGTAAAATTTACGACTTAGAAGGTGGGGGCTTGAGTTATGTTTTTATGACTGTTAGGCCTGCCTTTGTCTTCTATCTGAACACGAGGCCCAACAGAGGCGGGGAGCCGCTGGGGTGGCTTGCTTTCTTACGAAAGCAAGCCGCGACCGCAACGTTGCCATGGTCATGTTCTCGCAATGAGAACATGAACCATCCACAAATGCTGCCTCCATGTGGGTTGTGCCCAGACTCGAAAGACAGTGATCATGACCATCTGAAGTTGAGAGATAATGACCGCAACCAGGAATAACACACAATCGGAAAGGCATCTTTAAAAAGACGCGTCTTTAAAAAAAATTTTCTTTTAGAGAAATATACTCTTTTAGAGGAAAAAAGCTCTTTCAGAAAATGTACTCTCTTTGTTTTCTGCCAAAGCGCCCAGGGGTGTTTTCTGCAGTGTACCAGTGCAGAGGAGGGTGAAACCGCTGAAATGCGCCGTCAGATCCAGCAGAGGTGAATGAACAGTAGAATTCAGCTCAATGAGCATGACCGTTCGGCTCCGAAGAAAAAATCTGAATGAGTTGTTGCATACCAGCTCCTTTTATACCCGTATGTCCGGGGGAGTGGCATGCAAATACCACTCGCAAATTTTCATTGGCCTTTAATCAAAGACCAGAGGTGTCTCGGGCTCCTAAGAGTGACCCCTAATGTCACTACATCGACACAACGTTGAGTGAGTGACAGATAGGGAACCCTAATTTGGAGTATCATAAGGTAACATGCAGGATTTTGTGCTACCGCCATGCAGTGAAATATTTTATTCACTTTTTAACATTTACTTAATCATGAGTTCTGAGTGTTCTCCTATAACTCTGTCCTCATTCATTTGTATGTTCTTCTGTAAGTGTAGCATGTTTGGGCTGTTGTATTGGGATGTTGTTTAAAAGCCCCCATCGCGGCACCACCTCGCAACATTCCCCCACCAGCACCGCCCTTAAACATGTTCCCACGGCTATGTCCGAGCTGGAAATTCATACTACAACATGTGGAAACAAAATACGGAAGAAGCCAAACTTAAACAAATGCACAATGAATGACAGCAAAAGCTCTTTTTCTGTTGTACTATCATAGGGGTGGGAAAAAAATAAGAATTCTGTTACAAATCGTGATTCTTGAGACAAAACAATTTTAAAATTGTATTCTTGGTGATAAATCAATTTGAATTTATGAAAAAAATACACATTTAGCTTAATGCTAATACAATGATTGATAGATAAATATAGGAAGCTATTTGTGCTATTAGAGTGCCATACAAACAGGTTTTCTTACTGAGAAGTTACGTTTCTTTAATTCTTTACGGTAAGTCCTTTAATGCACCGCTGTTGCAGCTATCAAAGTGCCACTTGTTCACTGTTGGATGTCAAATCGTCTGCTGCGATCAACGTTCCTGTTACTATAGGCAGAGATTTATTTAATTACTGAGATAACAACCTTTGCGGTTCTATCATATGAGAGAGCGTGACAGTCATCTTGCATTTTATGACAGTAATTCAGCGTTTGTGGATACCTTACAAATGAATGGGGAGAGCCGTAAAGTGACACCTACAGTACCTGTTGCAAAATTGTGACTTCTCTTATAAAACATCAAATTATTGTAGTAAACTACACACATAGTTCATTCCAAAAGGATTGTTTAATGTAAAACAAATTTAATTCAAAGTGAATTGAATTTCATTCAAAAAGAACGGCCTCTTGTCTCCTCGCCAGGGAACCACCATAGAATGTCTATGGTAGCCCTATTTATGATATTTTAGGCTAAGCTTGTAAACTCCCCTTTTAGAAGGGCTCTGCTATATGCATAATCCACAGGTTTATTTGTGAGGTGTTGTGGAGAGTATTTGTCATGGATCATTCTGCAAATTCTGTTTGACACTGCTTTAATAAATAGTTTAGGAGTAAAAAGGCTCATCAAACCGTTGGATGCAGTGAACTACATATTGCACCCCCATTTTTATAATCTAATAGCTGTGCGCTTCTAAATGCATAGCAAGGATCACCCTCTGTGACTCCAAATGGTGACTCCAAATAGTGCGGTTACATTAAAAATGCGTCATTCTGTGTCTGGGATGCCCTTTGCTCATAGGCGCATTGAAGTGCGTCATTCTGCATCCGGAATGCACATAAGCAGTAGTTGCTGCTCTGTATCGGAGCTTGTCATGCTTCTTTCTTTTCTTACTTAAATCGTTTTGTGGGATAAGAGGTTATAGTTATATTTAGCCTATTTATTTGTTGAATATCCATTAGTTACCCTGTTAAATGGCTGTGCTTAGTGTCCATATGTCCCTATGAAACATGTCTCATTGCGTAACATGGACATAGAATGCAGCCTAATTATACTGTGCATGTGCTCCTTAACACTGACTATTCATCTGATAGCTCAAATGAATTGTCTAATTAGTAAATTGGTGGTTTTAAATTGGTAGTTTGGCACATCCCTAACTTTTACTTGCAAATTCTGTGTAACAGAGTTAAGCAATTATCATTTCAGACCAGAGCATGTGAGCGGAGCATTGAGTGGAGCAGTGATAATTTCACCTGAGCGGAGAACGCCTTTTTGAAGATTCCACTACGCTCGCTCAGGCCACTCAGTGCCACTCCCTCAACCCAGAATGCACTTCGTGACATGCTGGTTAGGGAATCTGCGAAATAAGCAATAGGCCTGAGGTTATGGAGCTCTAACATTGTTTTAGTGAAGTTGCAAACCTTATAACTTAAATAAATGCAAAGTATAAATCAAAGCTAAGAACGAGGAAATCGAAAGGGAGTGTGGAGAGACTGTGAGAATTAGCAAATATTCCTTTTGGAATCGTACGTGTCACATTGCCAGAGAGCATGAAGATGTGCTACATGATGGTAGTGCAGCAAAAGGTGAGCTAGTAGACTACACTACTATTCGATAATAAATTAATAGATAAGTAACGTATCTTGTTTTGCCATCACGTCAGTGCAGCTGCCAGCTTGATGCGAGCCCGGTTCTGCAGGGCAGTGAACGTTAGAGCACCCTCAATTGAATATGTAAACTTAATAATACTGTATATCGACAAAGCATTTTTCCTTGAATCTCAGCGAACACACAAAAAATCCGTGCATCAAAACCAATAAATATGTGATCTTGCAGATCAGTGTGCCCATTCTGCTTTCATGCCTTCATTGTACAATTGAGCATTTGATTGGTAAAGGTTTCCACTCTCGCATAGAGAATTTCATAGCGTAATTATCTTAATCGACCACCTGTTGCTTTCGATTTCTGCTTCGGGATAAAGTGGCACATAACTGCTGGTCAGTTTCCCAAAGCCAAATCAACACCTTAATGAGAAGTGAAATGTAAAAAAAATGATTCTAGATTAGTGGTTGCAGATTACATCTTCGAGATCGCTTGCTGCATTCATGCGCAGAGAAAAAAGCTATAAATGATTGTACATTAGAAAAAAAAAATGTCTTAAACGAAGGCAGTGTAATTTGTGAATTAAATCATTTTTATTTGTTTTAGGATCATTAAACATGATTTCATCGAATATATATATTGGACAAAATCTTACTTTATGCAGGGCAAATATTTTTTATTTGTTAAATCCAAACAAATAATTGGTTAAACCTTGCTGTACATATAAAGAGCGTATGCACAAGACATGATTGTTTGATGCATATAAAGTCCAGATTCGCTTTATAATGCTTTAAAAATACCAAGGAAAAACAAAGGGGGCACATGGTATCTACTAATATAATAATTATTATATAAATAACCACAGTCCTTTATATTGCATTTGATTCGTACATATAAAATTGTAGGGAATATTAATGAAGCAACAACACTGAAAAAGAGAAAAACATTCACTGCTGGATTCATTCTGGATAACTTAATATGACCTTTAAAACTGAACACAAAATTACGATGAGAAATTGCTCATTTTAATTTACAGCCCCAAAGTCTGATAGCATTAAATCAGAAACCTGTTAATGTATCAAATCTACAGTATAATCATTCCATGGAGACAACTGAAAAACAATTATGAATTTTACTTTTACCTGCAATATTTTTCCTGGTACCAGTCCATGTTTTCATTATTGCCATAAAGGACTCGAACAAACTTTAAAGTTGAAAAGATTGTGGTTTTCTGGGTCGGTTGTATCACTCGGGTCCAGTTTAAACTGATATGCAAGTTTCCGTGCCAACGCACATATGTTTTATCACTTGTAGAGGCATGTTTGATGATTTGTTTAAAGTAAATAAAGGTAATTTAGAACTGGAATTTTTTAAGGTATTATTTGAAGATGTTGATGACATATGTGCTAACAGAGAAATATTTGACTGCTTACAAATGATAACGAAGGTCTGGTAGACCAAATTATCTAACAGCAGTTGTAAACCAGTCCAAAATAAACAGTGAGATATTATATACAAAAACACAATGATATAATCACATAATTTCAGATGTGTACATTACTAATCATTTGATAATTTAATAAATGTCGGCCTATAGTCTATATATTTCACCCAGAGGGGCACCTTAGCCCATGTGGGCAAAGGGGCAGTTGCTTGGGCCACTGTAGCTACCCCCCTGTGTACGTCTTTGGAACCAAGTATACTACAGAGAAATTTAATGTCGGAGCGGGATTTGAGCGAACGCTTTTTTACCGGTGAGCGGTACTTGAGCGGAGCGTCCGCTTGGGCCTTGAGCAGCTGAGCGGAGAGCACACGCATGGAGCGGGTTATTGAGCGGAGTGTCACACCGCTCCGCTTCACTCACATGCTCTGTTTCAGACACAACTGTGTAAAGGAGTTTACACAGCTAAATATATCAAAACATCATCAACAAATCGCATGTTTGTGCTCAGAACTCATAATAACGTTATTTACGACTCAACTTGAAGGGCACATATGTACATGCGTCAGACAGATGCTTTTGGAGCGTACACCATAAACGCCATATTGAACATTAAATGCCATGAATGACGCTATCAAGTTAGAAAAAGTTTGAAACGCGTGTCTCGAGATTTAACCAGGCACAGGTGGTGACAATCACAGGGATCAAACAGGAAACAAGCGAAGAGAATGCAAAATGTGAGAATACAAAGGAATAAGTGACACTGTGACAGACATGACATTCCTTAAAATGGTCGCACTATACAGGTCTTAAATGCATGGAAGACTCTGCTTTGCACTGGAAGTTCTATTTGTGTCTGAACTCCATGGTCAATGTGACAACAAACATTCTTCGATACATTTTTTTTTTTTTTAAATCCATTAAAGGAGATAAAATTAAGAAGAAAAAAAAAGATACAATCTTACATACCCTACATACTGTATCTACTGTCCTGAGGGAGGTGGAGTTTAACAGTTGACGAGATGTGTTCTCCACTTTCATCATTATTGCACCCATTAATGGAAGTGATGCCACATCTCAGAGCAATGCTCATTTACAAAGTGCAAATGCATTATCAAAATGACGTGTGAATGAAAGCACAGACTTTGGCTAATTTTAATCGCTTTCTTCTCTTTTTGGGCTTTAAACTTTGAGTGATCGGTGGAACTCTCCATCCTATTTTGTCTGTATTATTAGAGTTCTTGTCAGACTTAGATCTGGACACTAAAATCGATGCAATGAAAGATGCATATCCTGTTTTGTGTGCAAGTAAGTAATCTGTATGAGCACTCAAAAATCAACAAGCCCTTGTTTCATCAGACTATGACCTTGCTGCTTTAAATTTGTGTTAAAGGGGTTACACTCTGCTTTGTAGGGAATATTAAATCTTTCTCTACCATCACTTCTTGGTAAAATTTATTTTGGGTCCTTTGTGCATGCAAAGGAGGATAGTGAGAGAAATGTTTGTTAAATGGTGGTGTTATGAATAAGTTGGCTGTTTATACTGATGTTGACTTTTTATTGTGTTATATGTCTATGTGCTTTTTTTCTACTTTGCTTTTGTCAATTCTAGAAAGACCTTTACATCTCATCAAAAACACTAATAGCATACTGTAAATGATACATGTATTCAGGAAGCAGAATGTATGACATGTAAAGCTGGCACTTATGTGTCAGTTGCTAATAAAGGTGCAAGTGATTTAGAAGCACACATTAGCTCTGCGAAGCATATAGGGTCAGCAAAAGGTGAAAGTTCATCAGGTAAATTAATGGACTACTTTTTGCAACCAGGTAAAATTGTTATCACATTGCTTCATTTTCCATGGCCATTTAAAATAATAGTAATATTAAATGAAGGTACAATCATGGCATCAAATATTTTATTTTAGTACATGGACATTCAAAAGAATGTTGGACATTTTTATTTATTTATATATATATATTTATGTTATGCTAATAGAGTGTCTTTTTTACTGTATTAAAGTTTGCATTCATAGTAACACTGTTTTGAACCCTATTATTCCACCCCACCCCAATCCCCATGCATGTGCAGAGCATTAGATGGCACTATAGACCATTTCAAGAATGTAAACAAAAACAAAGGAATTAGAACGGTCCAAACATATTTCCAGATCCTTTCAACAAAGTCTCTTTTTCAAGGTAAGTCAGTCCATTTGACGGCCATCATTGGAATGCTCTTGGGCAGTTTGGAAAGCTATTTTTCTATGTAAACAAGCATCATGAAAGTGCAGCTCCTATCTACATGAATGGTGAAAGACTGAAATCTCCAAAAATGGTTGGTCAAGATTACGATAAAAGAACATATTTCAAATAAGCAGTAAAATCTGACAACACTATGTGGCGGGGTGCGCAAGAGACCTGTGCGGAATCAGGTCTCAGAGAGGCATTTAATTAAAATGCCCAAAACAAAGGGGAATCCAGGGCCTTCATGGTGGAAAGGGCTATGTGAAGGAAGAATAGTGAACACAGGGGAAGGTCCAGGTGAGAGTGGGCGGGGTCCTGGCAGCTGTGACGCACTCCCCTCCTTGGCCCGAGGCACCTGGGGCGGCATCTTCACTAGTGCAGCCCAGCTTCACTGGGCCTCGGCACTTGAGGGGAATAGCGACCGGCATCCTGGCCTGTCAGCCACGATGCATGCTCCTATCACTGGTGTCGCATCTAGCTCTGTTCCTGGACCTGTGAAGACACCAGCAGGTAGAGACCGGTCTCCTGAGGAGAGGCGCGCTCTGTGTTTAAAGGCAGCGGTGATGAGGCTCTTCATTAAGTTCAGCAGGTGACATGGATCCAGGGGAGGGGTGTGTCGTTCAATCACAACTGGTATAATAAATTGTGCGTCTAAACTCAGATTATGCTAAAAACACAATTTTAGCATCTTGTATAGCTAATGCACATATGCGTTCTCGAGTTGATTGATAAGTGATTTCTGTATCTAAAAGGTGATTGGCCATTTTATCTGTAAGGCAAGACTTCCTTTCTACATCTGTTGACCTGCCACTGGGCATTCCAGTTTCTCCCATTCATTTTAATAGAAGTGGTCGATCTCTGCTAAATAGTCTCTTTTTTGAAAAGCAGGAAATGTTCATGGAACAATGACGTCACCAATGAACAGTACTTGAAATGGTCTATAGCAGTGGTTCTCAAAGTGTGGGGTGCGCCCGGTGGGGGGGGGCGCGAAGGTATTGTAAGGGGGGCGCGAAAGACTGACCCGATCTCAAATCACTTTCACACATTCAGCAAAAATGGTGACAATACATGCAAGAACTAATGTGCGCAATTTCTACACCTCTGCTTTTTCTCTTGCTTTGTTTAAACTTTTGGCAGGCACCGCAGCACAAACTGCACAAAGCATGTTATAGTGTCAGGTGCGCTCTCAGCTGCGCTTATGTAAACAAAGGTGTTTCGCGCGCCAGTTTCAAATGGGGGAAACGATGAATTTACACTGACAAATTCATCTCACACAGAACTATCAAATGGCTTCAGGAGAATTTATATATAAGGCACAAGAGTTAAGGATGACTTGTATGGTGCTTTTGGAACTTGGACAGCCTATCACCATCCTCTTATCCCTCTTGTCGCTGACATGAAGTACCTGTTACTTTTCTCAGTGCTGGCCAGGACTGGCCAATCACAGTCGGTTATTCTTACTGGAAGTTTACAGGAGTTTAAAAATGCTTCTATAGATACTACTGAGGCGGATTAACATTCACAGGTATGAATCCTTGCAATTATTATTATTCTCTTCTTTTTTTTAAAATAACTATTCAGTATAAATGTCTCCATTGAGAGAAAAACGTTCTGCTATTTAAATGCAGATGAATGGAGGATTCAGTTTGCAATGTGTTAATGCCCAGAAATCCAAAAAGCACACAAATACAATAACCCACACGGTCACTTAATTAAATCCCTTACACATGTGACACATGTGTCTCTTTGAAAATTGCACAATAAATATTTTAGTTAAAAGAACTCCACAGAGTATACATAATGGTATCAGAAATAATCGAAAAGAACAAAAAAAAAAAAAAAAGAAGAAAGAAAACAAGAAAAAAATACAATGTTCAAATTCCCCCCTCTCTCTCCCCACAGCATGCTTAGTATAGACACAACCTAAAAGCAAGTTATGGTAGGCACGAAGTAATTATATAAATACAAATACCGAGGAAAAACAGTGGAAACAGACTGGACACGTTCCCCTGTAAAAATAATAAAAAGTCATGAGATCAGGTTACCTAACATACTGTCACAGTCTGTCTCCCTCATTTTCTTCAAGGACTCTTATTTTGAAGTTTTCCCCTGGACTTCATTTCCCATAGTGCACTGCCCTCATCACTTCCATCTGTTTCTTATTAACAGCCATGGTCAACGAGCCAGCACCCATGCCTGCCACGGTCAACGAGCCAGAGCCAGTGCCTGTAGCCTCGACCATCCCAGAGCCAGTGCCTGTAGCCTTGACCCTCCCAGAGCCAGTGCCTGTAGCCTTGACCGTACCAGAGCCAGTGCCTGTAGCCTCGACCGTCCCAGTGCCAATGCCTGTTGCCTTGACCGACCCTGAGCCAGCTAGCGCCAAGTTTGCCACCTTGACATCCTCCGCTGGTTCCAGCCAGCTTAATAGATGCTTTTGTTCCGTCCTGTGCCCTGTCCCTTCCTCCTCCACTGACTCCACTCAGGACACTTCCTCCTCCTCCTCCTGGTCAGCCGGCTCCTCCCATGTCACCGGCTCGACCTTCGCTCCCTACGAAATCACAGGCAAGGGGATCTGTCGACCCTCCGACTCCGCCTTGGCCCTCCGATCCCTCATCAACACCTTGGCTCTACGTCCCCTCATCTCCACTGTGGGCCATCAGCTTATCACCGTCACCGGGGTCCCTCGTCCCTCCAACTCTGCCTTGGTCTGTCGGTCACCTGTCTCCGCCTTCGGCTCTACCAGGGACCTCCTCCCCTCCAGCTCCGCATTGGTCCTCAGTCCCACTGGCTCCGTCTCAGTCCTCTGATCCTCCAGCTCTGCCTTGGACCTCCGAGCCTTCGGCGCTGCCTTGGTCCTCTGAGCCCACGGCTCCACCATGGTCCTTCGAGCCTTCAGCTACACTCTGGGCACCAAGTTCCCTGGCTCTGCCCCTCGGGTCTCTCATGACTCCACCTTCCATGGCTCCGCCCCTTGAGACCCTCATGGCTCTGCCTTCCATGGCTCCGCCCTTAGAGCCTTCCATGGCTCCGCCTGCCTTCGTCGAGCCTCTCCTGGCTCCACCCCTCGAGCCTCCTGTGGCTCCGCCTTCCATGGCTCTGCCTGCTTTTTTTGAGCCTCTCCTAGCTCTGCCCTCAGACTCTTTCACGGCTCCGCCCACTTCCCCAGAGTCTCCTGCGGTTCCACCTCCTGACCCAGTCCTTGCCCTGATGCCGCCCCCCAAGCCTCCAGATCCATTCCCAGCCCTGAAGCCGCCCCCAGGCCCCCAGATCATCCTCCCTGGATCCTTCACTTTCTGCGTCACCCTACCCTCCTCATCTGTCTTTGGGCGCCAGGAGTCGCCCTTTAAAGGGGGGGGGATGTCACTGTCTGTCTCCCTCATTTTCTTCAAGGACTCTAATTTTGAAGTTTTCCCCCAGACTTCATTTCCCATAGTGCACTGCCCTTATCACTTCCATCTGTTTCTATTCCATCTATTATCCTCACCTGTATTCCATTCCCTCATTATTTTGTGTAAATATCCTCTAGTTTTGCCCATTCCTTTGTCAGTCCTTGAAGTGTTATGTTGAGTTATTGAAGTGTTACGTTGAGTTATTGAAGTGTTTCCATGGTTTGCTATTTTGTGATGTTAGCTCTAGCATTTGTTCCACTCCAGCATTTATAATTAAAGGATTTAAAGATTCCACTCCTGCGTCTCCTCTCTTCCCCTTCCACTCCACGTACTCAGCGTTACACATACATTCAATATTCACAGGAATATTCATACCTGAACCAAGAACAATGTTTGTAGGATGTATCCTCACACACTAATCTCAAGCCACTTTACTATTACAAGAAAGCAGAGAATCAATATACCAAACATTTACAACTATTTACAATGTAACACCTCGTAATAATAAAACTTTGTGTTTTCATTCCCCATGCTGTGCTGACACACTGAGCTGACACACTGGCTTGGCTTGTCGCCCTGTGACAAAATGGAGTGTTCAAAGGCGGCATCTACTGGGTCCTAATGTCTTCCTAAATATGGTTTGAAAGTGTATAGGCATAATTAAAATGTTTTATGTATTTATGTAATTCAGAACACAAAATAACAGAACAATGTTTGCATTGTGACATGTTCATTCATTCAGTTTTCATAGTATTTTAAAAAAAAAAAAGTACATGCAAAAGTTTTTGTTGTTTCAAAGGGGGGCATGACCAAATAAATTTGAGAACCACTGGTCTATAGGAAATGAAGTGTAACCAAGCTTGAAATTATGATCGCCAAGGAGACTTCTGTCAAGATTTATAATGAAAAAGGGATTATATTTTGGTCAGGTCTCATCCAAAATCGATTTGATCGCATCAGACATTTAGTCATTTGGTTTACTTTTATGATGCCTTTATGTGATATTTGGACCCTTAGAGTTCTGGCCAGCATTCACTTGCATTGTATGGACCTACAGAGCTGAAACCTTCATTTGTGTTCTGCAGAAAAAAGAAAGTCATACAAATCTGGGATGACATGTGGGTGAGTAAATGAGAGATTTTTCATTTTTGGGTGAACTAGCCCTTTAAATTAGATGCAGGGCAGAATGCCAAAACGCACAACTCACCACACGCCCCACTGAGAGCGCGAACCACATTATAGTGACCATGAGGAGGTTAACCCATGTGACTCTACCCTCCCTAGCAACCGGGCCAATTTGGTTGCTTAGGAGACCTGGCTGGAGTCACTCAGCACGCCCTGGATTCAAACTCACGACTCCAGGGGTGGTAGTCAGCATCTTTACTCTCTGAGCTACCCAGGCCCCTTCTGGTTTCAATTTGTTATAAATTACAGTAAATGTATGTTAAATACCATGTTCAAGTTAATATTTATGTGTAGTGTGGAAGCTTAGTAACCTATGTTGTAATTTAGCAGATGCTTTTATACGTGTTTGACATACCAATTACAGGGAAAGACCCCATGTAGCAAGGTTGTATATGCATTTTAGGGTTAATGGGGTTTATCTTGTGAATTTCTTAAGGACATTATCATCATTTGTCACTTGATAATCAGCTGTTTATACACAGCATCTACTGTCAGTGCCTCACTCTATAATAATTGTAAGGCAAAATAACCATGTAAAGTTGCAAAATAAAACTTATTGACTAATAATTTTGCTTTTGAATTAACCTATTATAAAACTTCCTTTAGAGAGAATATACAGTTCTACAGTATATAATATATCAGTCCAGTGAATACCCTAATAAATCTCCTGTTTTATCCATTGACCCAGTACCACTGTAAAAAAAAAAAAAAATAAATAAATAAAATAAAATAAAAAAAATGTTGGAAACTCAAAACGTCCCATCATATCAAATAACATTATTAAATAAATTATCAAAGCATTCTGTGTAAAAATGAACTTTTTAAAGCTTTGCTGAGAAATATCATATGTTAGGAGGCTTTTTTAGATTGATATTGGGCTTCTCAGATGAGAGACATTGTATAACAATGGCAATAGGCGAGGAGTTCCGGTTCTACCATGTGCGAGTAGGCTGTGTCTCATGATAGCTTGTAGTTTCAAGGTAATTCCATCGGAACTTCTGTTAAATGTCAATTTAATCCACAAAACTTATAGTAGAGTTAAAATAACTTGTGGATCGATGCTTTGAGGTTTGGATTAGTTGGTATTAAGCATGCCAATGCAGACCGCGTAAACTAGCTGAACAAGGCGCGATGGCCTCGATCGGGACCAGTGAAGACACACCTGAGGAAATTTTTCATGATGCCGGGAGCACGCCCGTATTGAACGTGATTGCCTCTCTCCACACAGATCTATGCTTGCTGAAACTCAAACATCGATCAGTTTGTGATCACTATAAAGGAGAGTTGACAGCTATTCAAAGCAAGGCCAGTGCGGCTATTTCGGCAGTTCAGCAGTTATGCCAAATGATATTAGATCAGGCAACAGACAAAAAGGGCTTAAGTTTACCTTGTGGAACATCAGAGGTCTAAATCATCCTGTTAAAAGGGGGAAAATACTTTCACATTTAAAATCACTGCATGCAGATATAATTTTTCTCCAGGAAACCCACCTAAAAAGTGACTCCCATTTGAAACTTCAACTGCGTGCTTGATCCTTATCTTGATAGATCATCAATTAAAAGGTCTCCACCATCTGCCTCAAAGAGAATTTTTGAATGCATATATGAACAATTCCAATTTGGTAGATTTGTGGAGACTTTTTCATCCCACCGAGCGAGATTATTCATTTCATTCGCATGTTCACAATGTTTATACACAAACTGATTATTTCTTGATAGATAAGAATCTAATATCCATGGTTTCAATCCCAAATATCATGACATTTTGATCTCTGACCATTCGCCCCTTAAATTTGGTCTTATTTTTTCTGATTTATATTCATCTCGACCATTATGGAGAATGGAGCCTCAGCTTATTAATGATCCTAAATTTTGTGAATATATGCACTCTCAAATGGAAATATTGTTTTAGGTCAATGACACCCCAGATGTATCTCCAAGTCTGCTTTGAGAAACAACAAAAGCCTAAGGGGATGTCTTATTTCATACCAGGGGGCTAAAAACAAATTGAATAAAGCAAGGCTGGTGGAATTTGAAGAGAAAATCCATTGACTAGATAAAGAAAATGCATGAAACCCCTCTTTAGATCTTTATTAAACAAAATCCTACAATTAAGGCTAGAATACAATAAGATTACCACAGCAAAAATCTGTATAAAATCAAATCAATCAAATCACTTTTATTGTCACAGAACCATATACACAAGTGCAATAGTGGGTGAAAGTCTTGGGTGCAGTTCTGAGCAACATAGCAGTCATGACAGTGATGAGACATATACCAATTTACAATAAACATCAGATTTACACAACACAATTTACATATCTAATATACACATAATTACACACAGTAGATCATTTGTTTACAGTACACTAAACCAAAATATTTTGAGTTGGGGAGAAACCACATGAACTATTAGCCAGACAGTTATGCAAGCTGGAAAATGAACAGGGAAGTCAAAACTAAAGATGGCTAACTCGCTACCACATCGAGAGATATCAGTGAATGCTTTAAAAATTATTATACTATATTCCTCGAGTTCAGCTTTAGACTCAGAAGCAATTGATAGGTTTCAAAACAAATGTAACATGGCCACCCTCTCCTTAGAGTATTGCTCTTCTCTAAATGAAGATACAACTTTGGAGGAATTAAGAGGCTCAATCAATTCTATGAATGGAGGCACAACCCCAGGCCAAGACAGACTGCCTGCCAAATTATAGAAAACATTCACTGACATTCTATCTCCCTTCTTACTCAAAATGTTTTCACACTCATTAGAGGCTGGTGCTTTGCCACAAACTTAATGAAGCAGCTATTGCAGTGATTCCTAAAAAAGGCAAGGATCCAGAAGAGGTTGAAGGACCAAAAAGAACCACCTGAGACCCTGACAAATAGACTTGGCAGGTTAATTGGTTATCTTGTTCAACCTGATCAGAACAGTTTTATTCTTCATAGGAATTTGCCATACAAATGCCACACAATTGCCACACATCAGGTGCCTATTTAATCATTTTACCACCAAAAGTCAGTTCATGAGGATCTTGTCATAGTTTCTCTTGATGCTGAAAAGGTGTTCAATTGGGTGGAATGGCCTTATTTGTTTTCAGTTATAGACAAATTTAACATAGGAGAAAAATGTATAAGCTGGGTGAAAATTTTGTACAGAAACCCTACAGCTCATATTCAAACCAACAAAACCTTGTCATCTTCCTTTAACCTTTCTAGAGGGACAAGACAGGACTGTCCCCTATTGCCTGTCTTATTTGTTTTGGCCATAGAACCACTCGCAGAAAAAAAATTGTGCTGATCCTAATATCACAGGTTTCAATGCTTCAAGTACAGTTAATAAGACATATATTTATGAGGATGACATATTGCTCTATGTAACCAAACCAAGTGTAAACCCACCGATCATCCTGGTTTAAAATTAATTGAAACAAAAGCAAACTGATGCCTATTGGGGTTAAGGACTTGTCTTTGAAACAACCTATGACTTTTATATTTTCTTCAAAGAAATTTACTTATCTTGGTATTGTGATCACCATGAATTATTCCACCTCTTAAAGGCTAATCTTAATCCCTTACTAAACAAATTGCGAGATGATATAAATTATAATATATAGTAGTGGCCAAAAATTTTGGCACCCTTGGTAAATATGTGCAAAGAAGGCTGTGATAAAAATCTGCATTGTTTAGCCTTTTGATCTTTCATTTTTTTTAAATCACAAAAATCTAACCTTTAATTGAAGTATAACAATTGAAACAGGGGAAATATCTCATTATTAAATAAATATTTTTCTCCAAAACGCATTGGCCATAATTATTGGCACCCTCTTTTTGCAACCTCCCTTTGCCAAGATAACAGTTCTGAGTCTTCTCTTATAATGCCTAATGAATCAAACCCATCTCTGGTGTTTGATGCCAAAAAGCTCTTTTTTGTTTCATCTGACCATAGAACCTGGTTGCATTTGAAGTTCCAGTGGTGTCTGGCAAACTGAGTTTGTTGTTGGATGAGAGCAGAGGCTTTTTTTTCTTGAAACCCTCCCAAACAACTTGTGTTGTAGGTGACGTCTGATTTTTTTTTTGTTTGTTTTTTTTTTTTTTGTTTTGTTTACTTTGTTACCCTGATTTGAACTAATTTCTGCAATTCTCCAGCTGTGATCCTTGGAGATTCTTTGGCCACTTGAACCATCCTCCTCACTGTGCGTGGAGACAATATAGACACACGTTCTTTTCCAGGCCAATTCTTAACATCTCCAGTTGATTGGAACTTCTTAATTATTGTGTTGATGATGGAAATGGGTATTTTCAATACTTTGGATATTTTCTTATAGCCACTTCCCATTTTGTGAAGCTTTACAACCTTTTGCCGCACATCAGAACTATATTCTTTAGTCTAACCCACTGTGATTGATGATTAAGGGAATTTGGCATGTGTGTTACCTCATATTTATACCCCTGTGAAACAGGAAGTCATGGCTGAACAATTTCATGTTCCTAATCACCCAAGTGCACTAAAAAAATTAAAATATGAATGGGAATATACTTCAGATATATTTTACTCATAAGAATTTCTGGGGGTGCCAATAATTGCGGCCAACGTGTTTTGGAGAAAAATATTTATTTAATAATGAGATATTTCCCCTCTTTGAATTGTTTTACTTCACTTAAAGGTTAGATTTTTGTGAATTTTTTGAATGAAAGATCAAAAGGATAAACAATGCAGATTTTTTTCACAGCCTTTGTTGCTCATATTTACCAAGGGTGCCAATATTTTTGGCCACTACTGTAATATTTATATATATATATATATATATATATATATATATATATATATATATATATATATATACTATATCTATATATATCAATGCAATTATAATGACATTCTTACCTCAATTTCTTTATGTTCAACAGAATATTCCAGTTTTTCTACCCTAATCATTTTTTTAAACGTCTGGACTCTATTATTCTTCCATTCTGGTGGGATTATAAAAATCATAGAATTAAGAAGGCACATCTCTGTGAACTTAAACAAGAGGGTGGATTGACCCTTCCAGATTTTCGCCTTTATTATTGGGTATTTAATATGAAAATTGTGTCAATGTGGTTAAGTAATCATGCTGATTCTCCCAATTCGCTAAGGCTAGAACAGGAACAGTGTCTCCCTTATGAGTTGGGAGCAGTAATTTTGTCCCCTGTGAAACTAGACAAGTCTATTTATAGATGTATTATTATTATACATAATACTATCCAAATATGAAAGCAGATTACAAATAGTTTCAGAAAAAGTCTCTGTCCTTTCTTATTCCCATTGCTGGGAATACGTCCTTCCCACCATCCCAGCTAGTTAGAGTTTTTGCACTGTGGAAGGTCTTGGGTATAAGGTTGATTGGGGACATGTACATAAAAGGGGTATTTGCCTCTTTTGCACAACTACAAGAAATAATTAAACCAAGTCATTTTTTTTTTTTTTTTTTTTTTCTACAATTTAGGATATACAGTATATACAGTATATACGCACCCACTTGCCTCCCTTTGAAAATGCCAATCCTACTGCCCTTGACAAATGTTTCGACATATGTAGGGGAGGAAATAATTTAATTTCACCAGTTTATAATATGTTACAATCTATTAGTGCCCCATCTATGAAGGTATTTAGAAAGGAACGGGCAAAAGCATTATGAACAGAAATCCCAGAAGAGATTTGGCAAAGTAGTCTTGAGGAGATTAATAATCTTTCTATTAATACTAGACACTGTCTTACACAATTTAAAATAATTCATAGATTACATTATTCAAACAAACAGAGTTATTACTGACTCAAAGAAATACTTGGTGTTAAAATGTAGCCAGATCCTCGTATTATTTTTCTGGGAGTGACAAACTCTAGGTTGACATTAAATATGGTTCAACACAGGCTGTTTGCATATGGGTTAATTACAGCTAAAAAAAAAAAAAAAAAAAAACGTTGCTGTTATTTTGGAAGAAAAGTGAGGTTCCTGCTGTTAATTTTGGCTCAAAGAATTAACAGAAACACTTTACATTAAGGTTCCCTTTGTGAAAGGTTTGTAAAGGGATTTATTAAGGACTAATAACTAATCTACAAATGCATTATTAATCATGTATGTGCAGTTATTAACAACATGAATAAAATAGGGTGAATTTCACGCAATACCTGCCAAATAGTGAGCCACAATTTCCTCACATGTTAGAAATGCTTAATAAAGGTATCTATACATATTTTAATCAAAATCATGAAATTTAATAATTCATTATTTATGTCATGATACAGCAAAAATAAACTATTGTAAGGAGAATAAAAGGTGTTGTTAATATATTCATTACTCTAATGTCTTGACTCATGTAATTTTGCTTGTCAAATTGGTGACAAAAGTATGCTTCTACTCAGAGAGATAACCTACGTATCAAAGTTGGAATGTCTCAGCCAAACACCTTTCAGGTCTTCATGCTCATACACAGCAATACCTGTAACTTTGATTTCTCTCATTTATCAAAAGATATCTATATTATTTACTTCTCTTCATTTTAGGGTTCATTTATGAATTAAGTAACAATATCTGCACCTTCTAGTACAAGTCTTAATGTAAGAGTCCTCAAAAAAGGTATGCAAGTTGAACGACCATGGCTCATTATTGAGTTATCCATGAACCATTTACTGTATTAATGACTTACCAACATTTGTAAGCAAGGGAAGTGTACCTTAATGTAAAGTGCACACTTGTAATCATTTACCAATGACTTACCAACATTATTAAGCTATAAGAGTGTACCTTAATGTAACGTGAACAACTGTGAACCATTTATTAATGACTTACTAACATTAATAAGCTATGAAAGTGTATCTTAAATGTAAAGTGAACACCTGTGAACGATTTATCAATGACTTACCAACATGAAAATGTACCTTAATGTAAAGTGGACAACGGTGAACCATTTTTTAATGAGCTACCAACATTAGCAATCTATAAAGTGTTCCTTAAAGTAGACAATTATGAAATATTTATTAAAGAGTTTCAACTTCTGCATGTCATTTATTAACAAGTGCCTAATGCTTCAGTATTACATCATATCTCATGTACATAAATTAACAAACATCATGTAATATAGTCTGATGACCATTTACTGAACTATATGTACAGTAAATAAACATTACCTTCATAAAACCTAAGTATGTTTTTTCTTACACTTTAATGTACTTAATATAAAATGTACATGTGCAATTTATTAATAATTTTACTTAAAAAAAAATAAAGTCCAATATATTTTTTCAGAAAAAAATAGATGCAAGGTTAGGTGAGATAATGAACTTATTTAGGATAATAAAGCTTGGTGGGTGGCAACATAGTGAACTTTATGTAAAGCAAATAATGATACAGTTGGTCTTAAACATTTATAAAATCATCAGTTTTACACTATCACTGGGGAACAATGAGCACATAAACATTATTTTTATTAACATCCAAAGTCAAACTAGCTTAAACTAGCTTAGCAACACATACCAAACACTTATAGCATGCAACAAAACTGCTTCAGTAAATTCAAAGTCTCTTACTGTCACAATGTGAGCACTGACATATCAAAATAAAATTTCAGTAAAGTATTAAACTACATCTAGTTCATGGACATTGCCTGACTTTCGCAGAAATCTATCTTTTTTAAAACCATCTCACTCCGTCCGCTCCAAGAATCTCTACTCTGATCTCCCGAATAACCTGGGTAGGGTTGCACCAGCTGTGCGTAAGTTCTCAAGTAAGTTAGGACGTAAAGTTCACACTAAGGGCTTAGTAACTACTAGTTAGTTTGTAACTAAGTCAGTACTTAATTTGGTTGCACCACCTGTTCTTAAGGTAAGACTTAACTAGTAGGTCATAAGCTCTCCATAAAGCGATGCGTAGTCGCATAATATGATGTTTACCTGTATTGATCCTTCAGATTTGTACACAGAAGTGTTAAAAAGCTGTGAATTTCAATTTGATCTTGTTATGGTTGATGTAGGCCATCAACCATTAAAATACGATACATAATAAAAGTAGATTTGATAAGTAGTATATTTGCCCTGTGTAAATAACAATATATTGGAACTGTATCTAAAATAAATAAGGGGTGATAAATAAATACTAATACAATAGGCTGGAAAAATAGACATTTATTCATTTTAATATCCTATATATATTTTAAATGTGTTGAAATTTGACACCAGGTGACGCATCCTGAAAACTACACCGTTAGATCTGAAAAGTAAGTTTTTTTCTCTCTCTCGTAAATGTAAACGAGTGTAAATGCCAACATCATCATATATGTCGAAAGGATTGAAGCCTGTCACGCAAAACATGAGCTCATTGATGTCATAAAATATCAGTCTTGCTTTTTTATTCCATCCGTTACTCCTAGTCGGAGGCTTCCGTAAATATTTAGTTTATACGTAGGGTTACATCCTACCTAAGTTTAATGGTGCAACGCTCAAATATTTAGTAGTGCGTAAATTGTGATTTAGTGCCCATTTACGCCACAACTAGGCTAAGTTGTAACTTACGTATAGCTGGTGCAACCGGCCCCTGGTCTCCTGCCTCTCAGCCAATCACCGCTTTGAAAATTAAGAGGATGTCTAACCAATCAGCTCCACGTTTATTTTATTTAAATAAAATATCATAATCCATTACTGAAATCATAACAAAATAACAATATAAATTTTATAAAAGTAGTATTTAAAAAAAAAAAAATGTATGTGTTTAGATTGTTTAAATCAAACTGCTGGGAACTCATTGGCTATGCTGCCTACTACCAGACATGCTTGCAAAAACTGTATGGGGAAACACGACTGGTTACTGGAGGGTCACGTGACTTTTCAAAGCTTTGATTGGCTAGGAGGCGGGATGGAGGAAAAGGAAATGCTGGATTTTGGAGCTGCAGTTTGAAGTCGGGAAAGACATGCGGTGTGCATGAACGTACTTGGTAAAATATAATACTTTGCAGAATGCTTATTTTAATATGGCAGTGCTCAGATTTTGAAAAAGATTGAAAATACAATGTGTGCAAACGGAACTGCTGTACTGGAAAGAACAATGCTATTGCTAATGCTACAGTGTAGACAGGACAACTTCTTGCTCTTTGGGAAGAGAGCAGGTAATTAATGGAAATAATTTGCGGTGTTTTATTTATTTATTTACTCCTAATTTATCCTATAAAAGTTGTAAAATGGTGTTTGTTAATTATATTTTGGATAAATTATGACCTGACTGAAATGTGTTCTGAATGTTATTTATTTGTATGGTATTTTTGCTTATATTAGTTTACTATTTATAGTAAATATAGGCTAGGCTATTGTAACAATTAAGCCTTAGTATATATATATACATATTAAAGGTGGAATAAGTCATTTTAATCCAATATACTTTTTGTCAAATTCTGCTAATATCTCTTCACAGTCTGCTAGCTGTCCGTTCTGTGTGCGCTGAAAAAAAAAAAAAAAAAAAAAAAAAAAAAAATCCGGTGTTTGTACACAGCCCTGGCTCTGTAAGTGGGTAAATAAACAAAGTAGATCGAACTGATCCACACAACACTATTGCATTTGGGGGGCGGAGCTTCTGTAGGAGCACTGAAGAGAGGGGTGTGTTTGTTTGGCTGTTGAGTTCAAATATCAACAGTCTTTCTCAGAAATCGCTTACTCCACCTTTAATTTTATTTTTTCTAATGATAGTGTAAGTATGTCTATTTTTCTGTGTTGAGTGTTAATGTTAATGAATGTCTGTTATACTGTTCATTTGCTTTGTGTAAAGTTCAGAATGGTTTAATGTTCATTAGACTATATTACATGATATATGTTCATTTATTAATTGAATATATAAATTATAAATTATGTAATCTTGAAGCATTAAAAGTCACTTATTAATAAATGAAGTGCAGGAGTTGGAAACTCTTTTAATAAATGTTTCTTAATTGTCCACTTTAAATTAAGGTACACTTTAGATTACTAATGCTGGAAAAGTCATTAATAAATGGCTCACAGTTGGTCATTATGGTACACTTTCATTGCTTACTAACATTCATAACTCATAAATAAATGGTTCACATGTGTTCACTTTATATTAAGGTACACATTTATAGCTTATTAATGTTCGTAAATAAATTGTTCACAGGTGTTCAGTTTACTTTAAGGTACACTTTTATAGCGTACTAACATTCATAACTCATTAATAAATGGTTCACAGGAGTTCACTTTACATTAAAGTAAACTTTTATAGCTTACTAACATTCATAACTCATTAATAAATTGTTCACAGGATTTCATTTTACAATAAGGTACACTTTTATAGCTTACTAACATTCATAACTCAATAAATGGTTCACAGGTGTTCACTTTACATTAAGGTACATATTTATAGCTTACTAACATTCATAACTCATTAATAAATGGTTCACAAGTGTTCACTTTACATTAAGGTACACTTTCATAGCTTACTAACATTCGTAACTCATTAATAAATTGTTCACAGGATTTCACTTTACAATAAGGTACACTTTATAGCTTACTAACATTCATAACTCATTAATAAATGGTTCACAGGTGTTAACTTTACATTAAAGTAAACTTTTATAGCTTACTAACATTCATACCTCATAAATAAATGTTCACAGGTGTTCACTTTACATTAAGGTACATATTTATAGCTTACTAACATTCATAACTCATTAATAAATGGTTCACAGGTGTTCACTTTACATTAAGGTACACTCTAATAGCTTATTAATGTTAGTAACTCAATAAATGGTTCACAGGGGTCCACTTCAAGGTAAATTTGCATAGGCTGATAGTGTGGATAATAAATGGTTCATGGTTAACTCACGAATAAACAACATAGGTGTCCATTTTGCATTAAGGTGCCCATTTTGAGGTTACAAAGGTTGATAAATTCATCTTAAAGCTTTATAATGTACGATTAAAATTTAAATATCCCATAAAAATTTACGTTTTTGTGAACAATATTTTGATAAACAATAGAGAAATGAGAACTGTCAAACAATGCACTGGGTGAGTATGAAGACCCGCAGAGGACTGGGTAAGACATCACTCAGTGTAGCACCATTCTTTTTACATTAAAATTACCAGGAAAGTGACATAAGTCAAGGCATTACATTAATGAATATAAGCACAACACCTTTTAATCTCTATACTAGTCAATTTTTGCTGGATTATTACATAAATCATTAATTTTTACATTTCATGATTTTGATTAAAATACATATGAATAAGTGCCTTTATTAAGCATTTATAATTTGAAATCAAACTGTCTCACTATTTGGCAGGCATTGCATGAAATTCACTTCATGGTTCAATAATGTTGTTATAACTGCACATAAATGAATAAGAATACACCTGTAGATGAGTTATTAGTCATTAATGAATCCTTTTAGTCATTAATGAATCCCCTTGTAAAGGATCCCTTTACAAAGGGAACCTTAATGTAAAGTGTTACCAAATTAACTTCTACTTTGGACCTGGAACAAATTCAATATTGTTTGTTAGGCAAACAGGCACAATTTGAAAAGACTTGGCAAGTGCATTCATTATTTGATGGATATTTTCTTGGCAACGTTGTTTTATTGGATTGTGTCTTGTCTTTTTTATTTTTTTTTTTTTTTTTATCACAGTGTACATTGTATCTTGAAAAGGTATAAGGTTGGAGTTGGAGAGGGTTGGGACATTGTTGGGGTTTTTCCATGTTATTTTTTTTTTTCCTCTATGTAAATGGAAAAGGTGGTTCATAATTGTTATAACACTTTGTGAGAACAATCCCCAATAAAAAATTCAATTGAAAAAAAAAAAAAAAAAGCTGTGGCAATAGGCAATAGGATGTCAGAAAGTCAGAGATATCCTTTTTAAAGTACAAATGAGCAGTTGAACCCTACAAATTCATTCAGCTTGAACTCACTGAGCTGAAGTCTCTCTTTGGAATAAGCACAATAACAAATCCTCTGCTTTAGTTGTTGTATTCTTTTTAATTAAGTCATGAACATTGTGTAACACTGTAAAAAACGTTGATTTATTTAAACACTTGGCATTTATGAACATCTATTTTATTTATTTATTTATTCATTTTTTGAATGAAGCAGTTTTGAGGTAGGCAAAAAATGTTTAGGTAAAAACGAGGCAGAATAACGAAAAAATAAAAAATTTAATAACCTGTCATTACATGGCTTTTGGTAAACTTGAACACACTAAAGAGGATGTGTCCCTAGTAGCATTTAACAAAATCCAGAAGTGCGTGAAGTGCATGCTACAATGCACCTCACACCCTCACTGGCTTTATTTTGTTCATGGCAAGTCTAAACCCACAGTTGATGTCCTGAAGCATATACTAGTGTAGTGTGTGGCAGGTGATGACAAAAACCGTCACAGAATATTACAAACCCATCACATTCTCACTGTGCCTCATTGGCTTGCCGCTGTGCACTATTGAATCCACTAACAGTTAATGTGTTATGAGAGGGTTCGAGAAGTTGATTTACTTCTTATGCTTCAATCTCCAAACAGTGTTGTTTAATCCTTCAACCTCTCTCCCCCTCTTCCTCTCTCTGGGCTTTGTAATTCTCTCTCACCTTCTATAAATTAACTTTTTATTAAATTGACCAGAAACATCATGTCATTAAAAAAACCTTTATGCCTCTGGTATGAAAAGGGTGCAAAAACTGTTACTGAGGGAAGAGCATGACACATGTACTCCTCATTTATCCAAACAAACAAAAGTTTTATACATTATAAAGGTATTTGTGTAGATGACACAAATGGATTTGCAACTGGATATATAATTTTAACTGACATCAAGATGTTTGGTTACATTTTTGTATGAATATATAAAGGTAAGTGTATAGCTTAGCTCCTCTGACTGGTAACTTCTTTTATTTATTTCTATTTCTACTATTCTTTTTGTTTTACTTGTACTGGTTCATTTTAAATGGGCCTGCAGTGTGACAAATACATTTTTACAAGGACAAATATTCCATATTGTCTCTCAGTTAAAGTTAAGCGATGTTAGCCATAGAGCGCAACAGTCTGGTTCCGGAAGTCAAAATCCCTGTCATTTTGTTTTTCTATTGACAAATTGATTTTTATTGATAACTTACAAGCCTTTAAAGAAAGACCTACCATGAGCTCCAAGGTTGTATATGGTTCTGTTGAAGCCATCAGTCTGTGATATTTCAACTTCATTGTTTAATAATCTTATTTAATAGCGGAGTTCTTGGTGAAAATCAACACTACTCATGGTCCAGCAGAGAAAGATCAACTAATCAGAGAACTGCAGCCAAGAAAGCCTGGAAGGGACTGCCCACTTTCATGACATAGTGTGAATGATGCAAAGGAGCCGGTCTCCACTCAACCTCAAACTATTTGTATATATCAGAATATTTCACAATAAGCATAAACTGTGTAAGAATGTATACTTATAATTAACAACTTAAAATCAATAGTTTTATATTTCCATCATTTACATAATTCGCAATGCTTCATGGGATTGTAGTTTGTGTCCTCATGAAAGATGTTAAGTTCACAGTCTTGTACCTTTCTCCTATTGTCCAATTTTCAAATACTTTTTTGTTTCCAAACAAAGTTTGTAATGTTGTGATTCACCTCAAGGCTGATTGGTTTGGTTCATGGCTTAGAACTCTTTTATGAAGGATTTTGTGAAAAGTCTATGAAACTGTTGTGCTCTATTCTGGAACTTCCACGAAATTGCACCTTTGAATTAGACATGCCCCCTAATAATTGGTTACATGACCTGAGAGATTTCGGAGCAGAATGTGGATGAAGAAGATCACAAATATATTGTGGGACAAGACCATGCAAGGCCTTAAAAACAAAAATCAAAATCTTAAAATCAAGTCTAAAACTAACTGGTAACCACTACAAAGATGCCAGCACAGGGGTGATATGGCCTCTTTTTCTTGAACAAGTTAAAATTCTTGCCGCTGCATTTTGAACCATCTGCAGATGTGCAAGGGAGGACTGAGGCAGACCCACATACAAGGAATTACAGTAAGGTAATAAGGGCATGAATGACAGTTTCCAGATCTTTCCGTGAAAGAAACAGTTTATGACACCTTCATCTGCTTCTTGAAATGAATAGTTCACCCAAAAATGAAAATTCTCTCATGATTCTCTTACCGTGATGCCATCCCAGATGTGTATGACTGTCTTTCTTCAGCCGAACACAAATTAAGATTTGTAGAAAAATGTTAAAACTCTGTAGGCCCTTATAATGTAGGCTAAGTAAACGGGTGCCATCAGGCTGCTGGCTATTTGATGTTTCAAAAGGCATATTTAGGCAGCATAAAAGTAATCCACACGACTCCAGTCGATCAATTAATGTCTTCTGAAGCAAACTGATAGGTTGGTGTAAGAAACAAATAGATAATTAAAAGGTTTTTAACTTTAAGTCATTGCTTCCGCCCAGCGCTGGAAGCAATTTTTTAAAGTTAATAAAGTTTTAATTCTTTAATTCGGACATGTGAACGGTGAGCTCTGTGCACTTTACTAGTTTTAATACCTTTTATGACATAAACTGGTGAGATTCGATAGACTCTGTTCCATATCTGTTCTAGGAGGACAGTATGTCAAAGAATTCAAAATCCTCAGGCTCTGGAGACATTAAAAGACACTTACGTGCTCAAGCTGACACTCCTAAGCAGGCCACAGGCCTGGGAGTCAGTTTGGTCGGAGAGATGCGGGAAATGCGGCGAGAGATTCTGAACATGTCGGCAATGCTGACGAAGGTCAATGCTGACTTGGATCTTGCTGTGATACATCGATTGATCACTGCCATGGTGGCAGTGGTGGCTCAGCGGTTAAGGCTCTGGGTTACTGATCAGAAGGTCAGGGGTTCAAGCCCCAGCACCACCAAGATGCCACTGTTGGGCCCTTGAGCAAGGCCCTTGACCCTATCTGCTCCAGGGGCGCTGTATCATGGCTGACCCTGCACTCTGACCCCAGCCTAGCTGGGATATGTGAAAAGAAGAATTTCACTGTATATGTGCAAATGTATAATGTGTGATAAATAAAGAAAATTAATTAATTAATTAATTAAATTAGGTGAAGTTTACTGATGTGGTCACAAGAGTGGGGGATGTTGAGAAAGAGGGAATTATCTGCTAGTGACCAAGGTGGATTTGGAGTGTCTCTGGGAGAAGTTGAAGGACATGGAAAACCATTAGCCAATGGAATAACATCTGTATCATGGGAGTCCAGGAGGGAGTGGAGGGACAGGATATGGTGGAATTCATGGATGGGCTCTTTCTGAGTCTGCTTGACATAGCAGGCCATAAACTGGAAATTGAGCAAGCTCACAGGGTACCTTCTCAGAGATGGAAGGAGACAGGCCCCGATCAATTCTGGCCAAATTTCTGAGATCATCCGATAAAGATCTTGTGTTACGTGAGGTGAGGAGTAAAGGAAGGCTTTCTTGGAAGAACCACAGCATTTTCTTGTTCCCAGACTTTGCAAACTTGACAAGAGAGAAACGTGATCGATTCAAGGAATGCAAGAATATTTTACATCAACAGAAGGTTGCTTTTGCACTGATATTCCCAGCCAAATTGAGAATAGATGCTAAGGATGGCCTTAAAACATTCACATGCCCACAGCAAGCAATGTCCTTCATAAAGTCAATGGAGTAAGTTATCTTGTGGTACTCACATTGCAGCCGAGTGGACCGACTCACTGAACATTCGCTTGACTGTTTGAAGATTCTGCACGCTCTTTTTGTGCTGGTTCCACCAAGCGGCTGGAGTTTATTTTCTAGAATAACACACCTTCAGGACAGTTTTATAGATGAAGCTACTTGTTCTTTGTGTTTATTCTGCCTATTGGCTGGAGTTTGTTTTATAGATTATATTTTCTGTGTAATTCTGTCTCACAAAATGTGTATAGAAACACCGGACTTGAGCAATCCGACGGCAAGGTTGTCGCAGGGGCTCTCGTAGACATGCATGGAATGTTTGAGTTTGGAGGGATAGACGCCAGCTGGCGCTGTCGTGCGCGGGGTTAATGCGCATGTTTTTTTTTCGTTTTTTTTTTTTTTTTTCCTTGGGGATGTTCGGGGTTTGATTGTTGCACTAATGTTGGAATGTGGTCTTTATAATCTTGTCTTTGACACACTATCTATTTTTTTCTTATATGTCAAAATGTCAAATGTTAATCTCTCCACGTGGAATGTGAATGGGTTGGGGCACCCCATAAAAAGAAGGAAGGTTATTTCTCTTCTTAAACATAAGAAATATGATATGGTGTTTCTTCAAGAAATGCAGTCTCTCATTTCATCTGTTGTTGATTGCTCAATTGGAAACATTTTAGTCTCAGATCACGCCCTGGTGTGTTTAGAGGTGTTGCCACATATTAAGAAAAGGAAATCATATAGCTGGCGCTTTAATATATCCCTCTTGCAAAATCCTGAATTCCAACAAATGCTAAAGGCTGAAATCAGTATCTATGTGGAGACCAACTGGTCCTCAGTATCCTCTGTGGGCGTGGCTTTGGAGGCACTTAAGGCAGTTCTTAGGGGCCGGATTATACAGTATGCTGCTTTCACCAAAAAATCCAAAGCACAAGAACTCGTGGAATTGGAAGGGAATATTAAAAGTGCCGAGGCAGAGCTGAAACGTCGAATGTCGTCTAATGGCTTCAGAGAATTGACCCAATTGAAATACAGATATAATACTATTTTGTTGCTGAAGGTGGAGTTTTGGCTATTCATGGCAAGACAGTCATACTTTGAGTCAGGGGACAAAGAAGGGAAGCTTCTGGCTAGATATATGAAACGGAGAGAGTCTTTTTCTACCATTCCCTTGTGAAATTTGCTAGTGGTGAAATATTTACCTTGGCCACTGATATTAATAATGCTTTTAAAGAATTCTATCTTGATCTTTATAGTTCCACATCTTCGTCTACTGAAGACGATATTAGAAACCTTGTGGAACCATTAGAACTTCCTAAACTGTCTTAATCAAAAATTATCTTGATTCTGAGATAACCTTGGAGGAGCTTAGTGAGGTAATCCGGGGCCAGACGGCTTTGCCGCTGAATTTTTTAGATCTTATGCTACAGAACTGGCTCCAATTTTGCTAGAATTTTATATGTAATCATTAAAGAATGGAAAGCTTCCGCCAACCATGACACAAGCACGGATCAGTCTGATTCTTAAAAAGGACAAAGATCCAAACGAGTGTAAGAGTTACTGTCCAATTTCCCTGATCCAGCTAGATGTTAAAATATTGTCAAAAATTTTGGCTAACCGATTAAGTAATGTTACAACATCTCTTATAGATATAGATCAGGTGGGGTTTATTCGGGGCCGTAGCTCTTCTGATAATATTAGGCGTTTCATCAATATCATGTGGTCAGTGGCGTACGATCAGACTCTGGTCACTGCCGTCTCACATGAGACCGAAAAGGCATTTCCAATGGTAGAATGGGATTCTCTTTTTAAGATTTTGGGAATACTTTTATTGGATGGATTAAGTTAATTTATAGACACCTGACCAGAACTTTGAAGCTCCAAAAAGCACATAGAGGCAGCATAAAAGTAATTCATACGACTCAATATGATAGGTGTGGGTGAGAAACAGATAAATATCTACATATTTTTCCACAGAAAATAAAAAGGTTCACAGGGTTGGAAGAACATGAGGGTGGGAAATGATGATATAATATTAATTAAAGGCTGAACTATCACTTTAAGAATGCTTCTCATATTTGGAAGAATCTGTCAGTTAGAAGAGAAGTTTGGAAACCTTTTTCTAGTAATTATTATGGTGAAAAACGTGAACAATGTCACACAGTCCCAAGTTATATACAGTATAATGTTTAATAATACACTGCAGCAAGATCATGCTTTATTCATGCCTTCTGTCATTATTCCACAGTGTGGAGGCGAGGGTGTGGTCGAGCACCCGTCTGGGGAGAGAGAAAATGATAAGGACATCCACCTGAGATGAATTGTGACAAATTACCATCTCTATGTTCACAGTGAGAGTTGGGGGAGATAAAAAGATGGCCAGTTCACAGAGAGAGGAGAGAGACAGGCAGACCAGTCTTCGTGTCTGTTCCCTGAGGGAGAGTCTTGTGTTGTGTGAAGCTGAAATGCGGACTGTTTATTTGAGTGATGCTGAAAAGCGGACTGTTTATTTGAGTGACGCTGAAGAGCCGTCTTATGTTTTGAGTGAAGCTGTACAGCGATTGCTGGTTATCTGTGAATAAAACGGACTCACGTGAACTGTGGAAAATGGTTCCCGCTTCCTCCTTTATCTGCCCAACCTGAACTTTTGTTACACACAGCTTTTTATGTCCTGCGTGAATTTAGTTCAGTGACGGTCCAGCATTTTCAGTGTAGAAAGAATTTAGATAATTAGATAAAATTGCACATTATTTCAGTGTTTGGAAGCTTGTTTTCCATGAGACAAAGCCGCCCGCATCTGTTAAATGCTGTGCATGTGCCATGAAATTAATGAGTATCACCATGACACAGACAAGCCCACAATGTTACAATCTCTAAAACTTACCTCACCATGTTTTCTTTAGTTGGAGCTGCAATTTTAATCTTGTTTGTTTTGCGCAACACACTCTCACAGTGAAATCGTCAGGATTCGTACAACTTTTCTAAATTTGGCTAATTCATATGATATCGTGCGACTGCACTCATTTGAACTCCTACGACTTTCACTACAGCCAATGACATCGCTGGACATCGTTTCCATCTAATATGCAACAACTGCTTGCTTCTGTCACACACAACAGCTTCCTATCATGTTTACACACACTACTGATTGGTTAAGTTTAGATAAGTGGCTTGGGTTAGGGTGTAACGAAGCAGGAAAGGAATGAGGATCTAAATGCAGTGTTTAATATAAAACAAAGGTAAACCAGCTAACTCAGAACATAATGAAACAAAACACAGAGCACAAAGCATGGAGCACAGCATAATACATGTGAAGACTGACAAACTAACCAGGGGAAACAAGGGCTGAAATACACAAGGGAAAACAAGGAACACCTGGGGGTAACACTTCATTTTGATGGTCCCAAGTAAATATTTAACTGACTATAAGTGACTTATCAACTGGCTTGCTATAGCTAGTAAACAGTGTTTCAACAAACATTCAGTAGACTATCAACAGCCTATATAACAGCAGCAAAATAACAGCTTATCGACTGATTTGCTATAGCTAGAAAACAGTGTTTCAACAAACATTCAGTAGACTTTCAGTAGCCTGTATATTGATCTTTATTAATGACTTTTTAATGAACTGATGTTCTTAACAGTAATGTAAGTAGGTCATTAATAGAGATCTATATACAGGCTACTGAAAGTCTAATGAATGGGGAAACAATCAGGGAATGAGGAACACCTGGGGAAACAATCAGGGAGAACCATTCATGAAATAAAACTACAAAGGACTACAAGACTAACACAGGAAACAGGAACGGGGAACTAAACAAGAATTTCAACATAAAAGTTTAAACAAAAACAGGGAATACATGACAGAGCCCCCAACCCCCCCCCCCCCTGAGGAGCAGATTCCAGATGCTCCGCAATGATAAATTGTCCATGGGGTGTGGGGGGAAGGGGGAAACAGGCAGTTCAAGGGTCACAAGGGGCAAGTGGAGCAGAGAAACAAGGCAAAATCAGGGAGGCTTGAGACCAAGGCGGAGCCAGAGACCAAGGAGACCAGAGCAGATCAGGCGGATGGCCAGGAGACCAAGGAGACCAGAGCAGATCAGGCGGATAGCCAGGAGACCAGAGCAGATCAGGCTGGAGAAGGAGTCTCTGGACGAGCGGGCGGAGCCGCTGAAGGAGGAGTTTCTCGGGGGAGCGGGCGGAGCCGCTGGAGGACTAGTCTCTGGGAAAGTGGGCGGAGCCGTAGAAGACTCTGTGGGTGGAGCCAGGAGAGGCTCAACAAAGACAGGCGGAGCCAGGAGAGGCTCGAGGGGCAAAGCCATGGAAGGCAGAGCCGTGGGAGTCTTGACAGGCAAAGCCAAGGAAGGCGAAGCCATGGCAGGCTTGGTAATGACCACTGTGGTCGTAAACACTGGCTGAGACTCAGGAACGACCTCTGTGGTCGTGAACATGGACAGAGACTCGGGAATGACCTCTGTGGTCATGAACACTGGCAGAGACTCGGGAACAACCTCTGTGGTCATGGGCATGGGCAGAGACTTGGGAATAACCTGTGTGGCCGTGGGCATGGGCAGAGACTCGGGAACGACCTCTGTGGTCGTGGGCATGGGCAGAGACTCAGGAACGACCTCTGTGGTCGTGGGCATGGGCAGAGACTCGGGAACGACCTCTGTGGTTGTGGGCATGGGCAGAGACTCGGGAATGACCTCTGTGGTCATGAACACTGGCAAAGACTCGGGAACGACCTCTGTGGTCATGGGCATGGGCAGAGACTCGGAAACGACCTCCGTGGTCGTGTACATGGGAAGAGACTTGGGAACATTTCTTCTCCCCCCTCCTCCTCCAGATGGCTGCAGTTGGCAATGCTGGCTCTGGGTCGGACAAGCCAGGCAACGCTGGCACTGGGACAGACGAGGCTGGTAACGCAGGCTCTGGGAAGGATGAGGCTGGCAACGCAGGCTCTGGGACGGACGGGGCTTCCAGCTCCCTGGCTGTTGCAGGTGTGGACATTGGCTTGTTGGCCGTGGCAGGCGTGGGTGCTGGCTCGTTGGCCGTGGCAGGCATGGGCGCTGACAATTTGTGAGGTAGGGTCTTCATGGCACTACGCACCGACATCAATGGCAGATTATTCAACTTGGAGATAGGGGCCATGGAAGGCTTCGAGACAGTGGCCGTGGGAGGCTTGGAGCAAGGAGTTGCAGAAGGCTTGGCTGTGACATGCCGTGAAGCAGACTTAGACTTGGTTGTGACATGGCGTGGAGCAGACTCAGGCGTGACTGTGATATGATGTGGAGCAGACTCAGCCGTGACTGTGACATGGCGTGGAGCAGACTCAGGCGTGGCTGTGACAAGGCATGGAGCAGACTCAGGCGTGGAAGGCTTGGAAGCCGGGATCAGGGTAGGAGGATCCTCTGAAGCTAGAGCTTCTAATGTTAACTTCACATAATCCCTCCATGTGTAGTCTCCCATCTCAGGCAATTCCCTCTACTGGTGAGCTATTAAACCATTCCGGTATATTGCCTTGAGATGGAAGTCCGCAAAACCTGTGAGGCCGGCAATGGTGCAAAAACGAAGGGAGTATCCCCTTATGGGTAAATCCTCCCGGCGCAACTGAGTAAACAATGCCGCTATATCCATCTTCTATGGTCAGTCTTTCTGTAATGAAGCAGGCAAGGAATGAGGATCTAAATGCAGCGTTTAATATAAAACATAGGTAAACCAGCTAACTCAGAACATAACGAAACAAAACACAGAGCACAAAGCACGGAGCACAGTGTAATACATGTGAAGACTCACAAACTAAGCAGGGGAAACAAGGGCTGAAATACACAAGGGAAAACAAGGAACACCTGGGGAAACAATCAGGGAACGAGGAACACCTGGGGAAACAATCAGGGAGAACCAATCATGAAATAAAACTACAAAGGACTACAAGACTAACACAGGAAACAAGAACGGGAACTAAACAAGAATTTCAACATAAAAGTCTAAACAAAAACAGGGAATACATGACATAGGGCAAAATATTAATAAGTATGTCCTTAACGCCTCGTACGCAGAACTCATGCTTTCTTCTTCATTAGACATCCGGAATTTGCATGTGATGAAGTTGTACAAGTTTATGCGAACAACATTGTGCGAGACCATACAAAATAGCCAACTAGCAAATTCTGCACAACTTTTCATGAGATCAGGTTGGTTTTGCGCGCTTGCTTCTGTAGTGTTGAACGCGACTCGAGTGACAGCGTGCAGCTGTGAAGTTCCAATGTCGAAAGAGTCCCATTCAAAAATCTCAATAAATTACGCATGTATTAACACTTATTACATTAAAACCAGTAATGTAACAACAGGAATGCTACTCATTGTAACGAAGTAAAAGTAAAAAAATTTAATCAGAAATTTACTTGAGTAAGAGTGAAAAGTACCCACCATAAAACATACTCATAAAAGTAAAAAATTTTCAAAAACGTTACTCAAGTAAATGTAACGGAGTAAATGTAGTGCATTACTACCCACCTCTGCTCTTCATGTATGATTCATTGTTTCTTTTTGTTTTCTTTGATTACTTGTACTTTTCCAGGACAGCTTTACTTTTCTGCATTGAAATATCAGTAAATGCCCACATTGTAATAGGTAATTTTTTGGAGGTAATCGTATGGGTATTTAGTGGTACTGACTTGAATTGTGCAACTGCCTTTCTTTAATGTGTTCTTTTTGTTTTGTTTTTTCTAGTTCAAGTGGAGTCACCGGTTGGAGAGACTAGAGATGACAAGAATTATACCAACATATAAACTATAATACATTGTATGTAAAGTTTATATTAATGATGACTCTCTCGTAAAATACAACTATAAATTCCTGAGAGATTTCACCCAGCTGGGCATAAAATCGATTAGATGATTTATCAAAATCCAAACACTATAAGTTTATGATACATTTTAAACAACATTTAATTATGAAAACCATGGACAATTTGCATCCTTATTCTGACCTCTATATATTTAAGTGCACTTTGGACATTTAGTATGTATATGTACTGTCTCACTATGTTAATACCATAAATTAGTCCTGTCCAGTTTTCGTTAGAAAATGAACATGATATTGTATGACCTATAAATAAAAAAACATTGTATGTATAGCTTCTCTCTTCTGCTCTCCAAATAAAATTGTTAGCACTTATCTGTGCAGTCCTCAGAGGGCAAGATGTACAGAATAATCCACTTTACCCCAGATATCCCTATCGTCCTTCCAGTGCTTTCAAGGCTGAAGGCATTCCTCTTTCTCCACAGAGCTTAGTGAGGAGAAGCTCTGTGGAGAAAGTGAGGAGATTGTGAGAAAAGCTTGTCAAATTAAATGAATTCAAATAAAAGATCTGTCAACGTTTTTGTAATTTGTTTTTCATGTGCAATGGGCTATGAAGAGCAAATTCAAATTTAGTGCAATGTTAATTTGAACAGGAGTGTCAGAGAAAATTATTATGATGTGAATCTACAGCAAATATGGGGAATTTAGAGAGTGTTGTGGGCTTCATGACTCAACACAACACCTGTCATTAGCTATGTTTACATCAGTGGAAGTCCATGACTGATTTTTTCAGGAAGGCAAATATGTAAATCAGTATTAAAAGATCAAACCAATAAAAGATTGAAATGGGTCTAAAAATCATGTTTTATTATATGTTTTTTTGCTGGTAGTTACACTCCCGTACAGATGATGTCCTCTCCCTGATATCTAAAAATAACGTCCTGGTTACTTCATAACCTCCATTCCCTGATGGAGGGAACGAGATGTTGTGTCGATGTAGTGACACTAGGGGCCACTCTTGGGAGCCCCAAACACCTCTGATCTTTGAGAAAAGGCCAATGGGAATTGGCGAGTGGAATTTGCATGCCACTCCCCCGGACATACGGGTATAAAAGGAGCTGGCTTACAACCACTCATTCAGGTTTTGTGCTGAGGAGCCGAGACAAGGTCCCATCCATTTCAGTGGGTAATTCAGTGTTGTGGCAAGAGGTACACGAAGGAGGTTACGAAGTAACCAGGACGTTCCCTATCTGTCACTCACTCTATGTTGTGTTGATGTAGTGACACTAGGGGTCCCAATACAAAACACCACAATGACTAAACTGTGTTACGTGGACTGGCGGTGCGTGACGGACAGACCGCTGTGTGCCTCGTAGCCAGTGCACCAGGCCGTCACGTAACCTTCCCCAATGCTCCTACGAGCGTCGAACGGTCCCCCGTACCTGTGGAAAAGTTGACTGCCCAAAAAATGGGGACAGGCCAGCCCAGCCGTGGACACTTCTCCTCTTTTTTCTCCCCAAAAAGAGTGGAACTCGTTAACAGACTGGGGGCCATAAGTGTCCACGTCGGGGGGTGTCACTCCCAAGGAGAAGACACCACGGAGACCACACCCCACCCGGAGGGGAGGGGGGGGGGTATTTGAGTGGAAATACGTCACATGGTCTTACCGAGTTTTGTCGGAAGTGTGTCATGTGGAAAAGTCACGTGGTAGGTCCTACCCGAGGGGGAAGAGCTCTACAGACTCGGTGACCAGGGGCAGAGGCCTCTACCCAAGGAAGACACAGTTTACCAAGAGGGAAACAATTTTGCGGAAGATACATCACACGGGGTTACCTATGGGGAACCAGCGCATGTGGAGCACCTATCCCAGTACAGGGCCTAGTTAGCACCCGTACTAGGCCGGCAGGGAGTTTCTCTGCAAACCCGCCTGCCACAGGGCTAAGAAGGAAAGTCATCCAGGGTCCACAACTTTGTGAACACGACTGGTAGTCAAAGCGCACATCTTCACCTTGGGGAGGGGAAAGGCGCTATACGCAAGTGGTACACCCGGCCAGCTGTCCCGGAACTTACCTGCTCGTACCTGACAAAACACAGGACAAGATCGGCTCAATCCAGAGATTGTAGAACCTCGCAAAGGTGTTAGGTGTTGCCCAGCCCGCTGCTCTGCAGATATCTGCTAAAGAGGCGCCATTGGTCAGGGCCCAGGAGGCTGCCACACTCCTAGTAGAGAGGGCTCGCAGACCCAAGGGGGGGCGGCAGGTCCTGGGCATGATATGATGGCATCAATGACCCAGTGGTCGATCCTCTGTTTGGACAGTGCTCTCTTTCCAATGACCTCCAAAGCAAACAAAGAGCTGCTCAGAGCATCTAAAGCTCTGTGCGTGATCCAAATAGATGCGCAAAACACGCACTGGACACAGCAACGCCAAGGCTGTGTCTGCCTCCTCCAGGGGCAGCGCTTGCAGATTCACCACCTGATCCCTAAACGGGGTCATGGGAACCTTGGACACATAGCCCGGTTGGGGTCTCAGGATCACATGAGAGTAGCCCGGACAGAACTCCAGGCATGTTTCGCTGACAGAGAACGCCTGCAGTTCCCCTACCCTCTTGATGGAGGTGAGCACCGTCAGGAGGACAGTCTTCAAAGAGAGTGCCTTTATCTCAACTGACTCCAGGGGCTCGAATGGAGCTCCCCGTAGGCCCTGAAGGACCACAGAGAGGTCCCACAAGGGAATGATGTGCAGTTTGGGGGGATTTAACCTCCTAGTGCCTCTCAGGAACTTGATGATCAAGTTGTGCTTCCCTGAATACTTACCGTCTATTGCATCATGATGTGCTGATATAGCGGCAACATACACCTTCAAGGTGGAGTGGGACAGCCACCCCTCAAGCCTCTCCTGCAGGAAGGAAAGCACAAATCCTACTGCGCATCTGTGGGGGTCTCCGTGCCGGGAAGAACACCACTTAGCAAACAGATGCCACTTCAAGGCATACAGGCGCCTCATAGAGGGGGCCCTAGCCTGAGTGATCGTATCTACCACTGCAAGTGGTAGGCCACTTAGGTCTTCCACGTCCCGTCCAGGGGCCAGACGTGGAGATTCCAGAGGTCTGGTCGCGGTGCCAGATGGTGCCCCATCCCTGAGAAAGAAGGTACTTCCTCGCTGGGGGGAGGCTGTCGTGAGGAGTGTGAGGTCAGAGAACCAGGTCTGGGTGGGCCAGTAGGGTGCTACTAGGATGACCTGCTCCTCATCCTCCCTGACCTTGCATATAAGCAATACACATACTTGCATAGTCCCAGGGGTCAGCTGTGTGCCAGCACATCTGTACCAAGGGGGGCCTCGGTCAGGGCATTGCGACATGCAATGGGAGCGTAGGCTGCCTTGGCGGTTAATGTACTCTACCATCGCCGTGTTGTCCGTCTGGACCAATACGTGCTTGCCCTGGATCAATGGCCTGAGCCTCCGCAGGGCGAGCAGCACTGCCAGCAACTCGAGGCAGTTGATGTGCCAACGCAGTTGCGGGCCGGTCCAAGAGCTGGTGATTGCATGCCCGATGCATACGGCGCCCCAACCTGTCTTGGAGGTGTCCGTCATGACGACGATACATCTGGAGACCTGCTGTAAGGGAACTCCAGCCCGTAGGAATGCCAGGTCCGACCAAGGGTCGAAGAGGCAGCAACAGATCAGCGTGACGACCACGCGATGTGTCCCGTGGTGCCATGCCCATCTCGGGACTCGAGTCTGAATCCAGTGCTGAAGCCTTCTCATATGCATCACCCTGAGTGGTGTAGCCACCGCTGAGGATGCCATATGCCCCAAGAGCCTCTGAAAAAGTTTCAGTGGGACTGCGGTTTTCCATCTAAACGCCTTCAGACAGTTCAGCACCATCATCGAGACTGAGTCCAACTCCAAATTGAGAAAAGAGATGCTCTGAACCGGGGAGAGCTTGCTCTTTTCCCAGTTGACCCGAAGCCCCAGCCGGCTGAGGTGCCTGAGCACCAGATCCCTGAGTGCATATAACAAATCCCAAGAGTGAGCTAGGATTAGCCAGTCGTTGAGATAGTTGAGGATGCGGATGCCCACTTCCCTTAGCGGGGCAAGGGCTGCCTCTGCGACTTTCGTGAAGACATGAGGGGACAAGGACAGGCCAAAGGGGAGGATTTTGTACTGGCACACCCAGCCCTCAAAGGAAAACTGCAGGAAGGGTCTGTGTTGAAGCAAAACCAAGACGTGAAAGTATGCGTCCTTCAGGTCTACCGCCATGAACCACTCTTGATGCTGGACGCTCACTAGAATGCGTTTTTGCATCAGCATCTTGAACGGGAGTCTGTGCAAAGCCCAGTTTAGTACTCGCAGGTCCAAGATTGGCCGCAATCCACTGCCTTTCTTTGGTACAATGAAGTAGGGGCTGTAAAACCCCTTTTTCATCTCGGCTGGAGGGACAGGCTCTATTGCACCCTTCCGTGGAAGGGTAGCGATCTCCACACGCAAGGCAGTGGCGTTCTCGCCCTTCACCGAAGTGAAGCGGACACCGCTGAACCTGGGCGGGTGCCTGGCGAACTGAATTGCGTAGCCGAGTCAGCCATTGCGACAGGTGGGAAAGCGCAAGCCATGCATCCAAATTCCGGGTGAGGGGGATCAAGGGGACAATCACGTCAGATGCACCACGAGAACTGCTGGGCAAAGACCTCGATGGTGTCGCCGAATAGGCCCACCTGGGAGATTGGGGTATCAAGGAACTGTGCCTTGTCAGCCTCCCTCATCTAGACCAGGTTGAGCCAAAGGTGGCGCTCCTAGACCACCAAGGTGGACATCGCCTGCCCAAGAGACCGCGCCATGACTTTCGTCATCCGGAGAGTGAGGTCGGTCACCGAGCGCAGCTCCTGCATCAATCCCAGGTCAGAACTATCCTCATGCAGTTCTTTTAGTGCTTTGGCTTGGTATACCTGCAGGAGAGCCACGGCGTGCAGGGCAGAGGTGGCTTGTCCAGCGGCACCGTAGGCCCTAGTCACCAGAGACGACGTAAACCTACAGGTCCTAGATGGGAGCTTCGGGTAGCATAGATGCACCGCAACTGCTTTATCCACCTGGGGAATCACAGAATACCCCCTGGCAGCCCCACCATCGAGGGTAGTGAGAGCGGGGGAGCTGAAAGACCGGGATCGGACAGTAAAAGGAGGTAGTCCCATTGAAGTCCCCAAATCATCCCAGTGCTAACTGACGCGGCCTCATACCCATAGGTAGAAGGACCGAGGTGGGGAGCCGCTGTGGTGGCTTACCTTCTAACGAAAGAAAGCCGCGACCGCAACGTTGCCATAGTCATGTTCTCGCAATGAGGACATGACCCATCCACGAATGATGTCTCCACATAGGCAGCGCCCAGACATGTAAGACAACGATCATGGCCGTCAGAAGCGGAGAGGTAACGACCGCAACCAGGAATTATACACCACGGAAAGGCATCTTTAAAAAGACGCTCCCATAAGTGCCACTCTTTTAGAAAGAGAAAATATACTCTTTCAGCAGGAAGAATATACTCTTTCAGTCTGCCGAAGCGCCCAGGGGCATTCTCTGCACTGCACCAGTGCAGAGGGGGAGAAGCCGTTGAAATGCACTGTAAATCCAGCAGATGAGGTGAATGAACTCAGCGGAAGAATTCAGTTCAATGAATAGAACCGTTCGGCTCCGAAGAGAAAATCTGAATGAGTGGTTGCAAGCCAGCTCCTTTTATACCCATATGTCCGGGGGAGTGGCATGCAGATACCACTCACCAATTCCCATTGGCCTTTTCTGTGTTTGGGGCTCCCAAGAGTGACCCCTAGAGTCACAACATCGACACAACGTCGAGTGAGTGACAGATAGGGAACTACTTCACCTTATACAATATGTGTAGATGAACTCTATCCTCCACTGCTTCATTGCATCAAATTTATATTTGATCCTGTCATTCAATCTTTCACATATTTTTTTATATGTTACAATACATTTTATTCCACCTTTGGCATATTTTGAAAGTTTCACTTCACCTGTCGCGTTAACCACATGCATGCTTGATGAAGCATAAACGTGATACTGAAAGCTAGTTAGCTTGAATGGTTACTTCTGATAATGATTGTTTATGAACGCAGGAGCCAAATTTCATTTTGCCTACGTTTGGCCTTTTTTGGACGCTGTTTGAACTGAACCAGATGATGTTGCATCATTTTAATATCTCTTCTGATTAGTCGGTTTACTAATGACAGGAGGCTTATGCCATCAGCCTCTGCCATTCTTACCAATTCATACAGTAATTTAAACTCACCTGGCTACCATGCAAGAAAGAATAATAATAATAATAAAAACAATAACATATTTTTCCATTAAAGGCATATAAGTTGTGTATGTTAATACAGTATTTATACAGTATATACCCTAAACTTTGCAATCCGATACAAATATTCATTTACATGTGAATTACATGTATTCCAAACAAAACTTCTGTGCATGCAAAGAGCGTCAGTCATCGCATTCTGTAGAAGCAGAGAAAGGCTTAGAAAGTCACAACAAGCATGGCACCACAGTCCATAATTGCAGTTTTTTCTTTGTTGAGATATCAAAAGAAATATACCAGTAAAGCTTTCTTCTTATTTTACTCAATTTACTTGACAAACAAAGAATTAGAAGAGCGTCCAAGTTCAACATCCTGTCTGGCTTAACCATATTTGACTGATGCCCATTCCTCCTCCAGTATAACCGCAGGCAACTCTGGATGCGAGTACGAAGTAAAGACAGGTGGGTGAGGTGAGAGTTGTCCTTAATGGGAGTTTACAGATGTGGAATGGAAACAAAATATTTGGGAATATTTGCAACAGTTGCAGACGGGAAAGCTATGCAAAAATCACTAAGTAATAATGACGGCAGAACAGAGCATTTAATCCTTCAAGTTAAAAAGTCATTTAAAACAGCAAATGAAGGGGTTTTTGCACTGTTAAATAACTGTCAGAAGAAGAGTTTTTACTCTTGTATGATAAAAATTAGTCTAAAACCAAGGTAATATTATTCACCGATTGAGATGTTTACATGAAGGCTTTTCAATCTGATTGAGCTATCAGTTGGATTATTAATGTATTATTTGGTTGCATGTAAACATATCCATTGTGCACTGTAAATACAACATGATGTGGCTCTTATATTAAGAATAGTTCACCGTAATCGTAGTTCTGACATCATTATTTCACCATCATGTTCATCCAAACCTGTCTGACTTTCTGTCTTCTGCAGATTACAAAAGTGTTCTAATGAATATCTCTGCCCATCTTTTTTTAATACAATGGCATTGGATAATGCCTCACTTTAAGCTTAAAAACAAAGACCCAAAAATATCATAAAATTTATCCATGCAATTTGTGCATCATATTCCAAGTCTTTTGAAGACATAGGTTTGGTAAACAGGTAGGGTTTTGGAAACAGCCCAAAATGTAAATAATTTTTCTGTGAAAAACTCCATTGCCCGTTCATGGGTGCAAGACAGATACTTGTTCACAGTAGCATGTGTTTTCATGTGAGAACCTGCATTGTCCTTAGCACTAATTGACGCAAGATCTTGCATGAACACATACATCACTGTGAACAAACTTCTTGCATAGCACTCATGAACACGCAATGGACATCAAGAATTTTCACAGAAAAATTACTTTCGGGTTCTTATGAAAATCTATGCTTTCAGAGGACTTGGAATATGATTCATGACATGCATGGACTACATTTAAAATACTCTTGCATCCTTGTTTAAGCTTTAAAGTGATGCACTATTCACTGCCATTGTATGCAAATCAAGGACTGCAACATTCATTAAAATATCTCCTTTTGTGTTCCGTGGGAGAAAGAAAGTAATATGAGTTTGGAATGACAAAAAGGTGAGAAATTATGAAAATATTTTCAGAGCAAAAAGAAGATCAGTGACAAGAGCTTAACAAATGTCTGGGAGTAGAAGTCTAAATCAGTGCTATACTAAATATTTTGTGTGACCTTGACTTTTATAATTTTTTTAAATTTACAGGAATGAAGCTTGCAGTGACCATTGTCGCTGTCTGACACAAGTTAAATTTTGCACTTGTCAGAGATGAAGTTAGCAAAAACATTTGTAAAGCCTCAAATGTAAACATAGTTAGCTCTGAAGTAGACCTGCAAACAATGTCAGATAGCCTCAGATTATTGCTTACAATGGGCAAAAGAAAAGTTGTGTGAAGCGAGATCTTACCACAGAACAGCTCATCTTTTCCCATAGGCAGCACTCATTACATTTGACAATAAGAACCTTCACAACACTTACTTTTATTTCATGGGTTGTCTGCAAATGTAAAAACTAGCTTAGAGAATTCATAAAAATATAATACAGGTATCAACAAAACTGCAGGAATGTGGTATGATGTGCAAAGTTTTTATGTAGTGGCATATTTCTGGGATGAATTTAACTTTTACAGCTTGCCTCCCTAAGACATGGAAATGTCCACAAATTTGAAATGTATTATTTTTTAAACCATACAAAATAAAACTGATGCTGGCAAGAATGAACACTGAGTCTTCAAACCAGCTGCCAACATTATATTGGCTCTCTGTTTTTCTAGTGTAATCCCATTACTGGCAAACACTCAGATTCTCATAAATGAGGGCTTGCTTTTCTAGAATCCTTCAGAGGGGATTTCTGTGTACCATACATTGCACAGGTTATCTATCCACACTCTTTCATGCTGTATTTCTAATTGATCTTGTTCTGCATTACAAATGAGTCACTAATATTAGCATTGGACCTTTCTCAAAATGAACAACAACCTCTCTCTTATCCCCATTATGCAGGCATTCATTAGCATTGAACAGAGACTGCATTCTGGCATCCTTGGACAGCACTGCCATGCATGTGGGAATGAATAGTTAATGTGTCATGAAAAGCCCTTGTTTGCCTGTTGGTTGGTTGATTTTGTTCTGAGGATTTTGGAAGACAAGCACAAAACATGGTGAATTCCTCTGGTTTCTACTTTTACACACTGATGACAATCTGCACTGCCTCTACCTGCAGATCACTTGATATAATCCATAGACAGATAACTGCACATTTTGTGGAGATGGCTACATGTTCGTTGGTGTGTTGTTTGTTATAACCCGAGGATGCAAATGTGATTTTACCCCCAGAAAATGCATAAGTTGGTCAAAAAAGATGACTTGGATCAAATGTTTCTTACTAATGCTTGTGTTATAGGATTAAACATGACATCCTTATGAACTCAGATGTCAAACGGTGAATATATTTGTTGTTGAGAGTGGGGTTGAGCAATGAAGAAAAGTAAAGTTGTAGGTTTAAACCCACTAAGGAGTGTCCCAGGAACTATTTCTATTGTGCCATTTCAATGAACTAGGCATCTAAATGGGGACTGTCCTTGTAATAGGACCTAAATATTGATCTGTTTTTTTACCCACACCTATCATTTAAATTCTGAAGATATGGATCTAAACACTGGAGTCGTATGGATTACTTTTATGCTGCCTATATGTGCTTATTGGACCCTCAGAGTTCAGGTCACCATTCACTTGCATTGTAAGGGCCTACAGAGCTGAGATATTCTTCTAAAAATCCTCATTTGTGTTCTGCAGAAGAAAGAAAGTCAAACACATCTGGGATGGCAAGAGGGTGAGAAGATGATGAGATAATTTTAATTTTTGGGTGAACTATTCCTATCAGATTAATTTTCTACTGAGTTTTATATCAACAAAACGTACCTCCTTACCCTACACTAATAGTGTTTAAAACTAATAAACTAATACTGATAGTGTCATAAAAGCAAATGTGACTTGAAAAAGTGTGTTTATGTGGTAAAGCGTAAAAAAGTGTTTATGAAATGGAAGCCTAAGTTATAGTTCTATCGAGAAGACTCGAAGTAAGCATTACGTCATTAATTCAATTTAGGCATCTCATCATATCATAATCCAAAACCCTAACCTAAACCCTAGCATCTCCTGACACTCCAGGAAGTACAGACCTGTGACGCTGATTGAGGGAGCGGTCGAGGATGTCCCAGTCGACCGAATACTGATGCCCACAGCCGCCGTCTAATATCCAGCAACCGACTTACCATATATGCTGGCCTGCCATCAACCATCCTGTGGGGTTGTGAATGCTGGCGGTATTGAGTGGAGATCGGAAGACGGGCTTGGGATGGTTAGAGTACTTACCACTCTTAGCACAGACTGAGCAAGCCAACACAAAACATTGTATGTCCCACCCCAAAACAGGCCACCAGAACTGTTGCCGAATAACGGCCTCTGTGCACCTCATGCCCGGATGACAGGTCACCATGGAGGAATGACCCCACTGGAAACGGAGGGGCGGACTGACTGTGGCACAAAAAGCAGACCCGCCGGTACTCCCTCCGGGGCCGTCATTACCCGAAGCGCTCTCTGTACTTCCGCCTCAACTTCCTAGGACACAGCAGCCACCAACCGATATGGAGGGATGACTGTGTCCAGAAAGCCAAAGTTCTCAGAAGTTTCGAAGAGTCAAGAGAGTGCATCAGGTTTGACGTTTTTGGACCCCGGTTGGTAGGAAATAGTGAAATTAAACCTACTGAAAAAGAGAGCCCAGTGAGCCTGCCGAGAATTTAATCTCTTGGCCGACTTGATGTATTAAAAATGTATGTGTTAAAAATGTTAATGTCAGTCCAAACCAAAAATGGAATCTCTGTCCCCTCCAGCCAGTGATGCCACTCCTCCAAGGCAAGCTTGACCACCAACAACTCACGATCGCCGACATCATCGTTCCATTCCGCTAGTGTGAGACAGTGCGAAAAGAATGCACAGGGGTGGATCTTGTCATCCTTGGGTGAGCACTGGCAGAGAACTGCACTCATGCCTACATCTGACACGTCAACCTCCACCTAAAATTGATGGAAGGGTTCAGAACAGTAAGAATAGGAGCAGACGAAAACCGCAACTTAAGGGATTCGAATGCTAACTGAGCCCGTTCTGACCATGTAAACTTGGCCTTGGTAGAGGTCAGACCTGTGACAGGGGCGGCTAACTGGCTGTAATTGGGTATAAAGCACCGGTAGAAATTGGCAAACCCCAGAAACCTCTGCAAGGCCTTGTGAGAGTCCGAGGTTGGCTAATTGGTGACGGCTCTCACCTTGAAAGGATCCATGCGCAAGCCCCCGGACGGCAAGATGCACCCGAAGAACGGAACCAACCTCGCACGGAATGCACATTTCTCTGCCTTCACATACAGCTTGTTCTCTAGCAGCCGCTGCAACACTCGCTTGACATGCTCAATATGTACCTGGGGAGATGGGTAGAAAATCAAAATGTTATCCAGGTACACAAAGACAAATTTATTGATCATGCCACTGAGCATTTCGTTGACAAGTGTTTGGAAGACGGCAGGAGCGTTTGTAAGACCAAGCAGAATAACTACATATTCAAAATGCCCAGTGGGCGTATTGAAAGCCGTCTTCCACTCATCCCCCTCGCTGATCCTCACAAGGTATGTGTTGAAGTAGACCACCCCCTGCAGCAACTCGAAGGCTGAAGACATCAATGGTAGTGGGTACCTGTTCTTAACTGTGATGTCATTCAGCCCCCGATAATCAATGAGGGGCACAGAGAACCATCCTTCTTCCCCACGAAGAAGAACCCCACCCCAGCTGGGAATGAGGAAGGGTGAATGAAGCCTGCTGCCTTGGACTCACTTATGTATTTCTCCATCACCTCCCGCTCCAGAGCCGACAAGAGAGAAGAGCCAACCATGTGGCGGAGAAGTGCCTGGGAGGAGACCAATAGCGCAATCGTATGGGCAGTGCGGAGGAAGAGATGCAGCCCGGGACTTGCTAAACACAGCTAAAAACAGAAACAGAGGAAGAGAAAGGAGACTGCACCGAACCCAAACAATGAGAATAACAAAAAGAACTCCATTCAGATACAAAATTGCCAACCCAGCCAACCCAGCTTGAACACAAAACTCATGTATGTCCCACTAACTGAAACTAGGGTTAGTGATGCAAACTGTCTTATAATTTAAATGTTATCCAAATACATGTTAAAATAGTTAGTTCACATGATCAGAGACACCTTAATTGAGGCATTCAAGGAGTCTCAGGTGACAAGACCACTTCATGTAAGACTTAAAGCCCATAAATAAGATGGCTGTCATTTAGGATCACCTTTTGCATTTTAGGCATAATGTACTGTTAATCTGCTGGCATTTGTGGATGAAAGCACTTCCTTGAACTACTGCACTGCCTTAAATGTGAGAGTAGAGCATCTGGGTTGTAATTTATATTTGAGTGTAAATGACATTTTGTCAGTGACTGAATTATTCCAAGCTAGTCATTCATTCATTTCATAGGTTTATTACGGTTTATCCCATAAGCCCTCATGATCTCAAATTGAAAAAGAGACTTTAATAAATCTTGTCTAACCTACAGTTCCTGAAAAAAATTCAAAACCCCTTTTTTACATGGAAAAGAAGTGGTTAATGGATTAGCAGGTCACACTGTGCATTGCAATGTTCCTGCTACAGTGTAATTATCCTATTAATTATATTATTGTAATTATATTATTTTAATTGCTCCAGTTATTTATTACATCAGTGTTTAATGCAAATTTAACATTTGCACTGTACTGTATTGCCAGTTAGTCACAGAAGAAAGAACTACACACAACAAAGATGGTGTCTTTTCTTTACCTGCCTTTTTTTATTTGATTTTTTATCATTCAGATATGGTGAAAGTATGACATTACCAAGTTAGAATTTCTACTGTAGATGTAGGGTAGTTTTGAGCTATTTATGGAAATTGTGTGTTTTGTTTCGTTTTCAGGAATCTTCCTAGGGTGTAGTCATTGTTCTTGTTAGAATATTGCTGTCAGAAAGTGTGTGCATCAAACTGAGGGGACTTGTTTATAAAAGGCTGAATTAGTACACGTATCAGGCATTGAAAATGGTTAAGTGTGTATGTAAGTGTATGTCTTTGTGTGTTTGCATTCAGGCATACATATTCTGGGAAAACAGCAAATGGTTTCCAGCTAAATTCACATCACATGTTGTCATCTCTTATGTGACAGCCCATTTTACCTTACAAACAGGCATAGCTGAACTTCAGCAGCTTTAACTTTTATAAAATATTTCACAGTAACACTCAACATAACCTTAAACACTACTCCTTATTTTTCTTGATATTTGTCAGATTTCAGTTCTGAAACAGCAAGTTTTAAAACAAAGACTTTGTTTTGTAATGTGTTCTTCATTTTGACATCATGCCTTTCATCAGCTGTACATTACTTAAGTCACTAAGGTTGACAGAAGTTTTGAAAAAACAAACATTAACAAAACAAAAACAAAGTCTCACATTACCATGGACGGATGATGTCTCTCTTCTTCTTAAAACAAACCCCTTATCTTCTTCCAAGCATCAAACTAACATATTACCATAACCCATCAATACTGAGAATAACATAACTCAATGAATACATCAGGTTAAAAGCTGAGAACATTCCTTTCTCAACTACTGTATACCCACCCTTTAACCTTTTCATGAGTAGGGTCTAAATTCCTCTGCAGTGCCCCCTGGAGTTATTTTTGCACGTGACACTGCACAGCCGGTAGAGGGGGCAGAATGTAGATGAGTATTTTTTTAAATTATTTTATTTTAATTTTTGATTTCTTGTCATAAAAATACTGTATATAATATACTGTAGTAAATATGTGAACAAATGGGTTATGTCTGCTGTACAGTTTTTTATATCTGTAAAAAAAAAAAAATGAACAAATAATATCAGCAGTCCGGTTTGCCTATGCACTGTTTGACATCTCAGACATTGTGTGTGTGTGTGTGTGTGTCAGAGGTGGAAAGTAACGAATTACAACTACTCTCGTTACAGTACTTGAGTAAATTTTTCACATTTTTCTACTTTTTTAAGTGTAAATAAATAATAGTACTTTTACTTGAGTTGATTAAAAGTATTCAACTCCACTACAGTTATATTTCACCACAATAACATAGTACAAAAAAAATACATAATTTGTCAGAATTTTGGGGAAGAAGAAAGTTATAAGCGCTAAATCTGTTTATAAACTAAAACGCGCTGTGCGCGGCACGATGGAAGGCCGCAGGGCACAGCATCATGAGCACAGCAGCTTGCATAAACTGCCGCCAGTGTCCTTTCTTCTCTAGCTTCTCCAAGTCTTTCTGCCCTGTCACTGTCAAGAACTGTAATACTGTGATTTTCTGCTTATATCATTTTATTCTAGAAAGGAGCCATTCATTCAGGTACGAGGGAACCGTCTGAACACATTTAACCACTGATCAAACTTCACTTGTTTGTAAGGTAGGCAATGTTTTAACTGTGTAAAACATTAACACAATATAGTTTGACATATACACTGGCAGCTAAAAGTTTGGAATACTGTACAGATTTTGCTGTTTCAGAAGGATATTGGTAATTTAATTCACCAAAATGGCATTCAACTGATCACAAAGTATAGTCAGAACATTACTAATGTAAAAAACCCACACCATCACTATTTGAAAAAGTCATTTTTGATCAAATCTAGACAGGCCCCATTTCCAGCAGCCATCACTCCAACACCCTATCCTTGAGTAATCATGCTAAATGGCTAATTTTGTACTAGAATATCACTTGCCATTATATCAAACACTGATGAAAGCTATTTGGTTTGTTAAATGAAGCTTAACATTGTCTTTGTGTTTGTTTTTCAGCTGCCACAGTATGAATAGACTGGCATGTCTTAAGGTCAATATTAGGTCAAAAATGGCAAAAAAAAAAAAAAAAAAAAGAAACAGCTTTCTTTAGAAACTTGTCAGTCAGTCATTGTTTTGAGGAATGAAGGCTATACAATGCTTGAAATTGCCAAAAAAAAATCTGAAGATTTCATACAAAGGTGCACACAACAGTTTTCAAAGATAAAAGACAATTGGCTCTAAGAAGGACAGAAAGAGATGTGGAAGGCCAGATGTACAACTGAACAAGAGGTTAAGTACATCAGAGTGTCTAGTTTGAGAAATAGATGCCGCACATGTCCTCAGCTGACAGCTTCATTGAATTCTACCCGCTCAGCACCAGTTTCATATACAACAGTAAAGAGAAGACTCAGGGTTGCAGGCCTTATGGGAAGAATTGCACAAAAACAAATCCACTTTTGAAACAGAAAAACAAAAACAAAAGGTTAGAGTGGGCAAAGAAACACAGACAGTGTACAACAGATAATTGGAAAAGAGTGTTATGGATAAAAATCAAAATCAAATCAAATCACTTTTATTGTCACACAACCATATGCACAAGTGCAACAGTGGGTGAAAGTCTTGGGTGCAGTTTGGATCTTAATCCCCTTAACCCCTTAGCAATGGATCTTAACCCCATTGAGCTTTTGTGGGATCAGCTAGACTGAAAGGTGCGTGAGAAGTGCCCAACAACACAGCCACATCTATGGCAAGTGCTACAGGAAGCATGGGGTGAAATGTCACCTGAGTAACTGGACAAACTGACAGCTAGAATGCCAAAGATCTGCAAAGCTGTCATTGCTGCATGTGGAGGGTTTTTTGATGAGAACACTTTGAAGAAGTTCTGAAAAAAAAAAAAAAAATACAAAAATAATCAAATTGTAATAGTAATTTTTCACATTATTAATGTCCTGACAATACATTGTGATCAGATAAATGCAACTTTGGTGAATAAAAGTACCAATTTCTTTCATAAGAGCAAAATCTGTACATTATTCCAAACCTTTGGCCGCCAGTGTATGTGGGGATATCTTATTTACTTGCTACTATATGTCTAAAAAAAACCTGTGCACAATGCCAATAGTGTTGGAAATTAACAGGGACTCATGGCAAAAATGCCAAAGAAATAAACAAAAATATCCTGAAATTAAATTTATGGAGGCAAAAAATACCAACGCAAGGAGTTCCCGTGTTTTATTCGTAATATCTGAAATAGTTACAATTACATACATTGCGATCTTCTTTTGATTTTTCACTGAACATTATTTTTTCCCCACCGTCCAGTTCCTTGCACCATCGTGCACACAGAAAAGCTCTATGCTTATAACAATCCGCATCAGTTCGGTATTATATTCCCGCGTTAAATTCCGTAACCGTTCGCTCCTCTTGTTCAAAATAAACTGTCCTAGCGGGTAACACTCTCACTCACGATGCTGTACTGTACTTCCCTGCCCTGTGCTGCTGTTTATCTGTCTGAAAAGCCTCACCCGCTAGAGGCCAAAAGTGTGCAAGGGATGGATGTTATATAAAGAAGGTATGAGAAATCACAAAACATAATGTAAACAAATGCTAAAATTTTCTTAATAATAATATCTCAATATGTTAAATAACCATAATGTTAATTTAGAATTTATTATTACAACTGTAATACAACAATACATATATAGAACAACCAATTGTAGTGTTTGAATCAATCATACCTCTCACTAAACACCGTGAAATGTTTATTTTTGCCTTATTTAATTCAGTTGGCATGTAGAAGTTGATAACAGTTTGCTTAATAATCTCATTCCATATCTGGATAATTTCTGCAATATCATAGAGGATATGCTATGATATTGCATTATATTAGTTTCGTACAGTATGTTAACTTAGCCAAAATACTTGGACATACGTGAATGAGAATAAACTTGATATAGAAATGTGTTTCAGTCACAATGCACATTATGTTGTTTAGAGATGATTTAGAGACATTTAGACTGTTACAAATGGCTATTTCTATTTAAATAAATGTTGTTTCCTTAAAAAGTTCTGTTTGTCCAAGAATCCTCTTACAGCAATGCAGGTCTTTGGCATTTAGAAGCTGCTAGTTTAGGACCTGTGAGGAGTCTGTTTCTCAGCTAGAGACTGTGATTTACTTGTCTTTTTGTTGTGCATCTGGGCTGTCCACTTCCCTCTCTATCCTGGTTAGAGATTCTTTTTTTCAAAACAGTAATGCATGGAATAGCCTTCATCTCTCTAAAACAACAGACTTTAGGAGAAAATAGAATTTTAGGAGAAATGTGTTTCTTTTTGCCTATTTTTAAAACCAAAATTTGATTTGAAAGTGTAAAGCAACTTGTAAGAACCTCCAAATACCTCAGCAAATGGGGAAAAAACCCACTATACTGTGATTTCCGCATGGTAGCACAACCATTTTCAATTGTTCTAAAAAGAAGAACATTTTCTTGAGTACCAAATTAGATCTTTAGAATGCTATTGTAAGGAATAGGTGACACAGTATATGTTTGCCATCATGGGTAAAGAAAAAAATGGAATAAATGCCACTTAAAACAATTATTTCAAACCGTAATAATAGTGTCACAAATCCTGCCTCTGTGGTTCCTCCCACTCACCACCAGAGGGCTCCATCACCTGAGCACTGACTCTAATTCCCAGACTCCATTTCCCATGATCCCCGTATCTGGCACTGATTACTATGGTATATTTTCAATATTAATCATAGAAATAAAAGGATTAATAAGCATTATATAAGTTAGATATATGTGCATGTGACATAACCAATTGTAATGAGAAAAGCACATGTGTGGAACATGCTCAGCCAACATACAGGGCAAAAACAGACACTCATGATGTGCAGTATAGTCATTAAGCAAGAAGCTCATTATGGTTACTGACAAGAGACTAATTGTGTTATTACATTATTTTGTTTGTTTGAAATGTACACTTGCTAAAAATAAATGTTCTTTTAAAAAATTAGATAAGTTGCTAGGTTTCCACCATTAGAAAGAAGTCAGATGGTCTAAGAAATAATGGTGGTGAGCTGAAATGATGTAAGATGCAAGTCCATTGGTTGGAGATAATCAGGTTCAGTGATTTATGGACTCAGAAGAGATAGCAGAAGTATATAAAGTTGGAAGTGTGGAACAGTGAAGCCAGAACGGACAGCTGGCCTTCTCAGGTTTATTGGTTGCTAAATAAACTATTACCTTTGGCATCTGAAACCCCTGACTCTGAGAGATTTCTTGCAAAGAGGGAAAGAATATTCAACATTTTTCCACAACATATTCTTGGCAACCATGAAGGGACCGGAATCAAGGACAGGAGGGTGGAGGAACCACGGAGGGTCTACTGGCACAGATTGCACAAAATCACTGGCACCAAAACTGAGGTAAGCACTTTGCTTAAAAAGTGTTTTTGTGTGATCTGATGTAAGTCTGACCTAGTAAGTTGTTGCTCTAAAAAGCCTTGCAGGTCCGAGCCTAACTGAATTACTAATTGGCTAAAATAAAAAGTGGGTTCCAGATTTCAAACATTGTACATGCAAATGTGAATAGATATTATAAATCATTTGAAGTGCACAAAAATTCTGTGGATGTCGCTCTCAGTGGAGCCCCAGTGATGAGAGGGAGGCCCTTGAACTGGCTGACAGGTAGTGAGCCTGCAATTTGATCGTGGCACTGCGTCTCAAAGCAGCACTGCTGAGAGAACGGGCATTGACAGACCATGCAGAAGTAGCATGATTACCCAGAAGTGGGACCTCCCAGAAGTGGGATGTGAAAATCCTATATAGGTTGCCAGAAGTGGCATTGAGAAGTTTTGAATTATTTAAAGCCCGGGCTGAGTAGAGTGTAGAGGTTTATTGAGAAATGTATATATTTGTTGTGCACTAAATTGTGTTGTGTATGCAAGTGTGCAGTTGAGTGTGTTGTAATATAAAGAAACAGGTATATTAGACTCTGTGTTTAATAAATGAAAAATGGATAATGGAAAAATTGAGAAACTAGTCAGAAAAATTATCCCAAGAACTAAAAATGTTCCAAGAAGTTGGCTCTGTCAACTATTTGGACATCATCCAAATTGTAGCTGGTGTGATCCAGATAAAGAAACACGATTATTGATAAAGAAATAAAAATGCCTGTTTCTTGATCTCTCTCTTTCTCTCTCAAAACTAATTATGTGATGTGCTGTCCCTGAGAGAGAGAACGAGGGAGGGGGTTGAACAAGCTGAGAGGAAAGAGCGGAGAGACTGATTAGTGTGTGTGTGCAGGGAAAATTATGGCTATATAGAAAAGCACACAGAATATTTTTTTTTCTTTCCAGTGTCCCCCAACTAAGGAAAATGCAGAGACTAACAGGTTATGAAAGAGAAGAAGTTCCCCAAAGACAAGATGAAGCAGAAGAAGAATTAGAAAAAATATTAATAGAGACAAGAGGGATTAGCAATCATTTTTGGAGAGAATTTGAACATGAAGATTATGCAGGAGAAAGAAAATAATTAACAGAACAGAAGAAGAAAGCGCTATTGAGAAAACTGACTAGAATCACAAATCTGAAGGAGATAGAATATGCATGGCCATGGGTTGACTGGCCAGCCATAGTGAATCGACATCTAACAGTTGAGCCATTGGTAAAACAGTTGGAGGGACTTTACATGTTAAGCCCAACCCAATTGGGACAAATGAGAGTAAAGACAAAAATACCAATCAGTGTATATTCCTTATCTCAAAAGTGAAATTCCCTGTTACAGAATCCACCCAACAGAAAAACCAGGAGAGGGAGGAGCATGTGTCCTGAAGAATGTTTTCCTTAATGTCAGCTCAGACATATGACCACTGCAATGGAAAAGCAGGGTGTTGTTTAGCAAAGATAGCAATGGAGAAACAATTCCAGTCTACACAACGAATAGGACAATAGGGAGAGTGGATGTAGAAATTGGCATGAGAAATCCAGAACAGATATGACACCTGTGGGTAGAAATATACGGAGGAAGGAGAAGATAAATAAAAAACAAAATACTTAGCAAAGACTTTTTGTAAATAATGAGTGATGTTTAGAAACTGACTATTGTAAATGATGAATGATTTGAGCAAAAATAAAAGAGGCAGAAAAAAAGGGAAAAAGAGGGAGGGGGATATTAAATAAAGAAGAAAGGGAAGCCCTAATTAACTTCCTTGAACCTTTTCATCTAGCATACTGTGATAGAAGTGCACTAAATGTTTCTGTTGAACTATGGGGAGGGTGTGAAGTAGAATTAACCCCATTTCTCACTTTTATGCATTGGGCAGGTGGAATAACTGCCACAGGCCGCTGGTTTGCTGTAGAAGATCCTTGGAGTTTTGATATAATTACCTTAAGAAGAGACATTATCTGGATGCAGAATAGTTCACACTGGTTCGGAGCAGAGGAATTACCTGTGAAACCATTGAATAGAAAACAAATAAATGCTGTTTTGAAATACCTAAGAAAAACTAATAAAATTAATTAAGAACAATAACAAGTCCTCAACCCAGCAAAAGCCCAGGGGAAGTCAGGGGTTGGATACTTTTAGTGGTCCTCGTCTGACCAACCAAGTGAAGACTAGGCTAATAGTGAGAACAAGCTGGGGTTAAAGAGGTTTAATAAAGACATAAAGAACATTTTAATAATAGACAATAATGGCATTATCACCTGTGGAACAGATATGCACAGAATTTCCAGTATGCAGAGAAATCATAAGGAAGGTTTCTAAAAAGTGGGAAAACAGAACAAAAGGGTTGAACACAAAATGGCCAGCAGAGGGAACATTTGATGTAGCTATGTGTAGAGAAATGGAGGAATTAATAAAAAATCATAAGGCTAAAGACAAAGGAAAAAAGAGGGAAGAAAAAAAGAGACAAAGAGAGAGGTATACTGCAACAGTTTAAAAATTATGGAATACAAATACTAAAAAGCGAGAGACAGCAAAAAAGAGCATTGGATGATACACATGAAGAAAAAATGGAAAGACCACCGCCATATACTCCACCCCTTGAGCAAATTGAAAAGTGTCAAATACCTGTCATAAGGGGATCAGTGGATATAATAGGTGAGGTAGAAATAAAGTATGATATGCAAGAAGGAATCATTGAAGAAAGAGGAAGGGAGGCTTTAATTTATGAAGACAAAAGGGATTCAAGAGAAAGTGTGGGAGGAACACAAATAGGTGAAATCACAAGAAGACTCTATACTCACCAGGACCTATTACAGATCGTAACAGGAGTAATAGCGAGACAAAATGAAGAAGGTGAGAACATGTTAAGAGAATAGTCTATACCTGAGGGTTGAACGAAATAGTAGAAGGATTTCAACAAGTTAATAAAAACTGGAGAGAAGGTGTCAAGAGTAAAGAATGAAGCTAGAAGAAAGTCAATAAAAAGAGGATCTGAAGAAAAACAAAGATGCTCAAAACCAAGAGTCCACTCAAACAGTCCTAAGATTGAATATAAACAGGTGTCAGGCAGACTACTTATAGAAGATCTACCCAAAGAGAAACTAAAAAGGCAAAGAAGTGAAAAGGGCAGATTGATAAGAGCCACAAGCAATATGGACCTAGCTAATGATTATTCAAATGACAGGTACCTCCGTGAAAAAGATGATGATGAGCAGAGCTCTCTGAATCAATCATTAAAAGGATGTAGTGTACGATATTGATCAAATATTTCAAAACACAAGAGATTTGTCTGAATTTCCATTGTGCATCTTTACTACTTTATTTTGTTCCAAAAATTTTAATTACTTTTCTGTTTGTTTAAAAAGTTGATTTGTGTTGCTTCATTAGATAAAATGAAAGTTCCTTCCCCTGAGAAAGAGTAAGAAAAGGGAGAAAGTAATCATAAGAGAGTTAATTGACTTAAAAAAGAGGGGATTATATTAGTAATAAGATGACAGGACTACAAGATAGGTGTTGTAAATGTAAAGCTCTGCTTGAACAGAAGACTAAAGTAAGTTGTATTGAATGAAAAGAGAATGTCAAAAAAGAAAGGTAAAGTTTGTGTTTTATTAAAGATTTGATGGTTCTTGGTTTAGGGATCACAAGGTATACGTTCTCATGAAGGACAGGTTGTTGCATCAACTACATTTCTCAATGTTCTTAATACAGATGCGAAGTGATTTAAACAACAGGGATATTAGGGATATTGGTCTCCATTTTTGCAAGTGAAGGTTGATGAGTTTTTGTCCGCATGTTAAGTCTTGTGCTCAAAACAGTAACTACGTTTCCATCCAAGGATTTTTTGCGAAAAAAGTTTTAGCGCATCAAAATAAAGCTGATGGAAACGCAAATTATCGTAAAAATTTCACAAGTGTCGACATAATATTTTTCCGTTTAACTCTAATGCATAAACTCTATGTCGATACTTCAAATGTCAAGAAAAACTGGTTTGGAAACACTTTTTGTCGAGAAAATTGGCATTAACGCAAAAATGTTGTGTCACATGACAGAATTTACCCCAATCGTTAGCCTGTGTTAATCATGACGACAAGGTATACGTCCTTAAAAGCCAATTTACTGTACGTGATTATGGATTGATCTGAACGGCATAAAGATCCAATCAATGCAAACATGGCACTTCCAGGAGTGCCAACACAAATATCTCGTATCATTCACATCAACAAGTGCACAGAGAACAAATTAATGGCCACTCTTTGCCATTAATTTAATCGCGGTAGACATCAGTTTATTTATTATAGTTGCTTTTCCACACCACGGCATGACGGCAGTCATGGAATTAGCCCACAATACAAACAAAACATTATTTCTGTGCGCAAAGTTAAATGAAAAATAAATACACAATACTACAAGAAAAGCAGTGTGCTTTTTTGTAACACTAACATATAGCCCAATTCTATTAAATTATTGCTTAGCTTACTTTTGAAAAAATGCTGGCAAAATGTCCTGTATTAAATTAAATAAATTACCAATTGAAAAATGCATAAAAAAAAAAATAATAATAAAAATAATTAAAAAAAAAACATTTAAAAAAAATTACCAAACGAAAAAAATATATTTTTAGACCTATATATGCCTTTTCTTTACACTAGACGAATAAAGTCGGCTGAATGACATTTTCTACACTTCAAGACAATAAATTGTCAGTACTATTTGTCCAATGCTGAGTTCACTTTCAGAAAACAAGCTTTTGAACCTTTTAAAACTTTTAAATATTTTAAATCTATCCCTCTTTACCTCGGATCACATTTGCTGAGCTTCTTCAGGAACTGTAAATTGCATTATGATGCTAAAATTAATTTTAGATGATAATCAAGTTCAGTTGGTCATTAAAAGTTGTGGGACAATATATGGGACATAATGCAGTTGAGATGGCAATGCTTTAGATTAGATGACTGTTCAAAATAGCCTACTGAATGTCAGGAATGTATCATATGTAAACCCTGATATTACACTGCATCAGTTTCTCTTTAATAACTGTGCACACAGCATATATACATCGATGAATGGTCCTTATAAGACCAAAAATTTCCCCATTACTTGGTGCAGGTTGCCAGTTTGAACATGGCCATGATGATTCGCTTTCGGGTCGGAACCGGTGGCAACCTGCGATAGGCGCAACATCAGGACCAATATTACAGTCCTATCAGCAGGGCAACTGTTCCCTTTTGACTGCAATTCCTCGTCTTCTGATTGCATTTATTTGTGAAATTAAAATGACAGTAAGCTGTCTAATTTCAATTAATTGTCTCAATACTCTCCCCATTTTACCAAAACTTCAGAGGAAAAAAATTAGGGACATCTGGGAGGCGAATTAGCGATAAACACACATTTCTGAACGGAAACGGCTTAAGGGCAGATTTCTTTTGCGATAAACCAAAACTTATGCGACAAAGTGTTTTTTTAGGCATGACGTCATCACGCACACCATTTTTATCGATAAAAGGCCATTTGAATGGAAAATGGCAGAAGACGGCAAATTTTGCCTTTTTTTTTTTTTACGCATTTTAACTTTGTCCATAACTAAATAGCGCGAAAAGTGGATGGAAACTAGGCTAATGTCAGGAAAAATAATACATCAATAGGTCATATACAAGTGCCAGAAGGACCATTCAAGCATTTGGTTATGTATTATGTGGACATGGTAAATAAAGTACATGGAAAGCATTATATGCTTGTGGTGATATGCAGATTTAGCAGATGGCTGGAAGCAGTACCATCAGCAGATCAGGGGTCAGGAACACTAATAAAATTTCTAACAAGAGAGGTAATACCTAGATTCGGAATACCGAAAGGTTCTACAGTTTTTGATGTATGTTGTTTGAATGGACAAAAGAAAGTAGGGAATGAGTAGGTTGAAAATTCTGGAAGAAGTTTTCTTGAAGATGGTTTAAGATGGGAAAGTTTGAAAGCAGTTAATATAATGAATTATTATAATTATCACTATTTTCACTTTTGAAGAATAACTTAAATATATTATTGTGAGATTCTAAAATGAAAAACAAGGAATAGATGTAATGAGATTAGAAACAACATGAGGGAGTGAAATGTCTGAATTCCTCCCCTGCCCTTCTATCTCTCTCACACTCCAGTTTAAGTTTGATAAGTGTCTGCTTGAGACAGAAACACAAAAGCAGATGTTGACGTGTGTGCTGAAGGCACATCTCTAAATTGATTTATTTTATTTTTAATTTAATTTTTATATGGAAAATGATGTGATTTCACAATAATTTTACAGACAGACAGAGGGGTCCTTGGTGATGCAGTCGTTGGTGTAGAGGGAGAAGAGTAGTGGAGAGAGCACACATCCCTGGGGGGCACCAGTGCTTTTTGTACAGGTGTTGGAAGTGAGTTTCCCCTGTCTCACAAGCTGCTGCCTGTCCGTCAGAAAGCTGGTAATCCACTGACAGATAGACGTGGGAACAGAGAGTTGGTGTAATTTAGTCCGGAGAATAGCTGGGATGATGGTGTTGAAAGCCGAACTGAAGTCCACAAAAAGGATCCTTGCATATGTCCCTGGTCTGTCCAGATGTTGCAGGATATGATGCAATCCCATGTTGACTGCATCATCCACAGACCTGTTTGCTCGATAAGCAAATTGAAGGGGATCTAGAAAGGGTCCAGTGATGTACTTCAGGTGCACCAACACCAGTCTCTCAAATGACTTCATGACCACAGACGTCAGGGCGACAGGTCTGTAGTCATTAAGCCCTGTTATTTTTGGTTTCTTTGGGACAGGAATGATGATTGAGCATTTGAAGCAGCAGGGACCTTCACACTGCTCCAGTGATCTATTGTAAATCAGTGTGAAGATGGGGGCCAGCTAGTTAGCACAGAATTTAAGACATGCAGATGAAACGCCATCTGGGCCTTGTGCTTTCCTTATATTTTGTTTTTGAAAGACACGGCACACATCATCTTCACAGATCTTAAGTGCAGGTTGAGTAGCAGGAGGGGGCCTGCAGGAGGTGTTGGTGTTTGTGTGTAGTGAAGGTCAGAGCAGGTTTGGGGTGTGAGATTGGGCCTTTCAATTCTACAGTAGAACACATTCAGGCCATCAGCCAGTTGGTGTTGGTCCACCACAGGGTTGGGGGTAGGAGTCCTATAATTCGTAAGTTGTTTCATGCCACTCCACATAGATGTCGTTTGCTGAAAACTTGTTTTTCAGCTTCTCAGAGTATCTTCTTTTAGCCACTCTGATTTCCTTATTCAGTGTGTTCCTGGCCTGATTTTACAAGACTTTATCCTCACCTCTGTAAGCATCCTCTTTGGCCTAATGAAGCTGCCTAAGTTCTGGTGTAAACCATGGTTTGTCATTGTTAAACATTAAATAAGTCCTAGTAGGGATGCACATATCCTCACAGAAACTTATATATGATGTAAGAGTATCTGTGAGCTCATCCAGATTGGTGTCTGCAGCCTCAAAAACATTCCAATCAGTGCAAAGCAGGCTTGTAGTATAGTAGATTTTTCTATATCATAGTGTATTTTTATATATCAAATATAGAAAAGTACTAATATAGAATAGCCTGGACTTTGTATAACCCAGGAGAGGGCATATGAGGATATTGAGATTTTGTGTGACCCAGGAGAGGGCATATGAGGATATTAAAAGTGCTTATGCTGCAAGAAAACGCACAGTGCACTCTAAATAATACCCTCAGACTGCTATATTTTATTCACTCAAAATGTATACTTTTAAAATAAATTAATTTAAAATATATATATATATTTTTTAAATAGACTAAAAACATCCTGGTTACTTTCGTAACCTCCATTCCCTGATGGAGGGAACGAGACGTTGTGTCGATGTAGTGACACTAGGGGTCACTCTTGGGAGTCCCAAACACCAATGAGAATTGGCAAGTGGCATGCTACTCCCCCGGACATACGGGTATAAAAGGAGCTGGTATGCAACCACTCATTCAGGTTTTGTGCTGAGGATCCGAGACCAGGTCCCGGCCATTTCAGCGGGTAGTTCAGCGTTGTGGCAAAAGGGACACAACGTCTTGTTCCCTCCATCAGGGAACGGAGGTTACAAAAGTAATCAGGACGTTCCCTATCTGTCACTCACTCGACGTTGTGTCGATGTAGTGACACTAGGGGTCCCTATACAAAACGCCACAACTAGCTGAACTGTGTTGCGTGAATTGGTGGTGTGTGACGGGCAGACTGCTGTGTGCCTCATAGCCAGCGCACCAGGCCGTCACATAACCTCCACCAACACTCTTATGAGCGTCGAACGGTCCATCAGGAACAAGTCGACTGCCCAACTATAGGGACAGGCTAGCCCAGCAGAGGCCTCTTTTCCCTCTCTTTTCTCCCCAAAAAGAGTGGAATTTGTTAACTGACTGGGAGCCATAAGTGTCTGTGTCGGGGGTGTCCCTCCCAAGGGGAAGACACCGTGGAGACCACACCCCACCCAAAAAGGGGGGGGGGGTATTTTGAGTGGAATACATCACATGGTCTTACCGAGTCTTGTCAGAAGTATGTCATGTGGAGAGATCCCATGGTAGGTCCTGCCCAAGGAAGCCTTCAGGGGAACCAGCACATGCGGAGCAACTACCTCAGTACAGGGCCTCATTAGCGCACTTACTGAGCTGGCAGTGAGTTTCTCCACAAACTCAACTACCACAGGGCAAAGAAGGAAAGTCATCCAGGGATCACAGTCTGTGAACACTACTGGGAGTCAAGAGCGCACGTCTTCCCCTCAAGGGAGGGAAAAGGCACTATGCGCAAGTAGTACACCTGGCCAGTTGTCCCGGAACTTACCTGCTCGTGCCTGCCACTACTTGGGACGAGACCGGCTCAACCTGGATATTGTAGAACCTCGCAAAGGTGATGGCATCAATGACCCAGTGGCTGATCCTCTGTTTGGAGACAGCGCTTCCTTTCCACTGTCCACCAAAGCAGTCAAAGAGCTGCTCGGAGCTTCTAAAGCTCTGTGTGTGATCCAAATAGATGCGTAAAGCTCGCACTGGACACAGCAACGCCAAGGCTGGCTCTGCCTCCTCCTGGGGCAGCGCTTGCAGGTTCACCACCTGATCTCTAAAAGAGGTCGTGGGAACCTTGGGCACATAGCCAGGTCGGGGTCTCAGGATCATGTGAGAGTAACCCGGACTGAACACCAGGCACAATTCGCTGACAGAGAACGCCTGCAGGTCCCCTACTCTCTTGATGGAAGTGAGCGCAGTCAGGAGGGCAGTCTTCAAAGAGAGGGCCTTAGGCTCAGCTGACTCAAAGGGCTCAAAGGGAGCTCAGACCCTGAAGGACTACAGAGAGGTCCCATGGGGGGACGAGGCGCGGTCTAGAGGGATTCAACCTCCTAGTGCTTCTCAAAAACCTGATGATCAAGTCATGCTTCCCCATATACTTACCATCTACTGCATCGTGATGCGCCGAAATAGCAGCTACATACACCTTCAAGGTGGAGGGGGACAGCCGCCCCTCCAGCCTCTCCTGCAGGAAGGAAAGCACTGACCCAACTGCACATCTCTGGGGCCTTCGCGTCGGGAAGAACACCACTTAGCAAACAGACGCCACTTCAAGGCATACAGGAGCCTCGTAGAGGGAGCCCTAGCCTGAGTGATCGTGTCTACCACTGTGGGTGCTAGGCCACTTGTCTTCCACATCCCATCCAGGGGCCAGACATGGAAATTCCAGAGGTCTGGTTGCAGGTGCCAGATGGTGCCCTGTCCCTGAGAAAGAAGGTCCTTCTTCAGGGGAATTCACCAAGGGGGGCTGTCATGAGGAGTGTGAGATCCAAGAACCAAGTCTGGGTGGGCCAGTAGGGTGCTACTAGGATGACCTGACCTTGCAGACCTGGAGACCTGCTCTAGGGGAACCCCTGCCCATAGAAATGCTGAAAGCTGAAGAGGCAGTGACAGATAGGCGTGATGGCCACGCGATGTGTCCCATGGTGCCATGCCCATCTCGGGACTCGAGTCTGAAGCCAGTGCTGAAGCGGTCTCATATGCATCAACCCGAGCAGTGTGGCCACTGCTGAGGATGCCATATGCCCCAGGAGCCTCTGAAAAAGTTTCAGTGGAACCGCTGTTCTCCGTCTGAACGCCTTCAGACAGTTCAGCACCGACTGTGCACACTTGTTCGTGAGGCGTGCTGTCATCGAGACTGAGTCCAACTCCAGACCGAGAAAAGAGAAGCTCTGAACCGGAGAGAGCTTGCTCTTTTCCCAGTTGACCCGAAGCCCCAGTCGGCTGAGGTGCCGGAGCACGAGGTCCCTGTGTGCACACAGCAACTCTTGAGAGTGAGCTAGGATTAGCCAGTCATTGAGATAGTTGAGGATGCATAAGCCCACTTCCCTTAGCGGGGCAAGGGCAGCCTCTCTGACCTTCGTGAATACGCGAGGGGCCAAGGACAGGCCGAAGGGGAGGACTTTGTACTGGTACGCCTGGCCTACGAAGGCAAACCGCAGGAAGGGTCTTGTGTGGCCGTGTTTGTGCCACAGCTGGGTGCACAGGGGCGGGGGGGTCCACCGCTGGAGCGCCATACCTGCCAAAATGGGATGGTGGACAGTGGTCGTGACGACGGCCGTACACACCGGATATGTGACCCAGGAGACGAGGGAACCATTCTTTTGTCAGGCTTTTGGGTGCCGCAGCCTCCTGGGCATACGGCGACAAAAGATTCTCCTCCCGGCCCTCGCTATGCGCGATGGGGATGGAGTGGTCTGTCGACCAGCCCCAGAGAAGTGGATCTCCTCGCCCCTGGGTTGCCCGTCTCGGGGGCGCTTCAAAGTCTTCCTTGGGTTCTTAGTGGCCGGCCGCGAGACGGGTGGCTTCTGCTTCCTGCGGAGGGCACCATGCCAGGTGGTGGCGCTCTGTGGAAACTAGTGCACCACGAGCGCCTTGTCCACCTGGGGGATCACCGAATACCCCCTGGCCGCTCCGCCATCGAGGGTAGTGGGAGCGGGGGAGCTGAAAGACCGGGACCGGGCAGTAAAAGGTGCCTCCCACGATCTTGTCAGCTCCTCATGCACTTATGGGAAGAAAAGAACGGGGGCGGGGCGTTTCTTACGAAAGCAAGCTGCGACCGCAACATTGCCATGGTCATGTTCTCGCAATGAGGACATGACTCATCCACGAACGATGTCTCCGCATGGGCAGTGCCCAGACACGTAAGACAGCAATCGTGGCCATCAGAAGTGGAGAAATAAAGACCGCAACCAGGAATAACACACAAACGGAAAGGCATCTTTAAAAAGACACGTCTTTAAAAAGATGTTCCCTGTGTGCCGCTCTTTCAGAAAGAAAATATACTCTTTTAGAATATACTCTTTTAAATGTTCTGCCGAAGCACCCGGGGTGTTCTCTGCAAACCACAGATGCAGAGGGGTAGAAGCCACTGAAATGTGCCGTAAGATCCAGCAGAGAGAGGTGAATGAACTCGGTGGATGAATTCAGCTCAGTGAATAGAACCGCTCAGCTCCGAAGAGAAAATATGAATGAGTGTTTGCATACCAGCTCCTTTTATACCCGTATGTCCGGGGGAGTGGCATGCAAATTCCACTCGCCAATTCTCATTGGCCTTTTTTCAAAAAAGCAGAGGTGTTTGGGGCTCCCAAGTGTGACCCCAAGTGTCACTACATTGACACAATGTCGAGTGAGTGACAGATAGGGAACCAGGTTTCCATCATTAAAAAGAAGTCAGAGGCTCTGTGAAATAATGGTGGCAGACGGTTTCCATTGACAACAAAAAATAATGAGATGGGCGTATGCATGAGGTAATACTAGATAAGAAACTGTATAAAAGATGAAGGTCTGGACAAATGGATTCAGATCTCTGCTGACATCTCAGTTTTGTTGGATTGTTCAATAAACTCTAACCTTTGACACCTGGAACTCCTGACTTGAGAGTTTTCTTACTGAGAAGGAAAGAAAAGGCTGTTCACACTCCACGACATAAAATTGGCAACCACAAAGGGACTGGCACGGGGCCAAGAGGACTACTGCGGGCTTGCTTGCACTGACTGCACAAAATCACTGGCGCCAAAAACTCAGGTAAGCAATTTGGCTTAAAATGGTGTTTTTGTGTGGTCCGTTGTAAGGTTTGGCCCAAAGTATGGTAACTCTGAAAAGACCTCTCCAGTCACTAACTTAATTAAATGACTAAATGGATAAAATAGAGAATTGGTTCCAGGTTTAAAAAAACTGTGCATGCAAATGTAAATAAGTATTGTAAATAAGCTGAAGTGCACGAAAACTTTGCGGATGCCGCACTTAGTGAGGAAAGGCAGCCTGCACAGACAGAGGCCCTTGAAATGGTAGTGAAGCAGTGAGCCCACAATTTGATGGTGGCGCTGCTTGTCAAAATACCACCCTGAGAGGGCAGAATTGGCAAAATTTGAAGTCACGTGAGAAGGCATAAACTTGAAGTCACACGAGAAGGCATAAACTTGAAGTCACGCGAGAAGGCGTGTTCACTGTGGAAGTGGTGTGTTGAAATCCTGCGGATACCACTATCTGTAGCGACACCAGTAAGGATGAAGGAGCCCGTTTTGAACGGTGGCCATTGAGCTGGCTGGGAAATAATAAGCCCACAATTTGATGGTTGGCATTATTCCCAAAATAGCATTACAGTTTAGGGCTGAATTGGCAAGTTGCCCGAGCAAGAAGAGAGTGTCAATGTTTGATTGTTTGGTTTGTCTATACATGCATGTGCTGGCTGTGTTGAGTTGCCTGCAAAACTAACTGCACAGTTTGTATTAACTGTACTGTGTTTACACTGACTGTGCTGTGCTATGTTATGTGTGTGTTGAAATAGACTGTGAGTGAGTGGTTGAAAGTATTGATATATTTATATATATATATTATTCATGTAATTGTTTTTCTCATGAGAACTGTGCTATAAAGAAATGGGTATACTAGACTTGGTATTTGATAAGTTATAAAATGAATGATGAAAAAAGTGTGAAAGAAGTTAGAAAAATTATTCCAAGAACTAAAAATGTTCCAAGATATTGGCTTTGTCGATTATTTGGACATCATCCAAATTGTAGTTGGTGTGATCCAGATAAAGAAACACAATTGTTAATAAAGAAACTAAATTAAAAGTAAGAAAAAGCACCCGTTTTCTCTCTCTCTCTCTCTCTCTCTCTCTCTCTCTCTCTCTCCTCACTCACTCTCTCTCTCTCTCTCTCTCTCTCTCTCTCTCTCTCTCTCTCACGCAGCGAGAGTGAAGACCACAAGGCTGATTGTGCAGGTGCGGGGAACCGTGACCGAACAGACAGAGAGAGCGAGAAAGGGAGGGGTGGTGACTGAAAACAGAAGGAGCAAAGAAGGAAGGGCTGAGCAAGTAGACAGAGAAAAAGAGAAAGACACAGAAAATACTTTTTTCTCTGTTTTCCTCCTAAAACAAGAAATCTCTAATGTGGAACCAGGCCATCACCAAATTTGAGAGAGTACGTTCAGCAATAAGGGCTGAATGTGAAAATGTAGAATTAGAAAGATTATTAATAGAGACACAAGGAATTAGTCATCATTTTTTGAAAGAATCTGAATATGTGGATTGTGTAGGTCAAAAAAGGGAGCTGACAGAACAAAAGAAAAAAAGAGTTTGTGAATAAATTGACTACAATCACAAACTTGAGGGAAACAGAACAGGAATGGCCATGCATTGATTGGCAGGCCATAGTGGACAAGCATTTAACTTTTGAACCATTGGTACAATTGGATGGGCTCTATATGCTGAGTCCTGATCAATTAGGGCAATTAGTATTGTCAGTACAAATACCCATTCGCCCAGTATATGTGCCTTATGTCAAAAGGAGTTCGAGGAGCCGATGGCCAAGGAAGGCAAGAGGAGCAACAATTCTTAGAAATGGCTACCTTATGTCATGCTCAGACATACGGCCAGTGTAGAGGAGAAGTAAGACACTATTCCATAGAGAGAGTAGTGGAGAAATAACACCAATATACTCAACAAATGGGAACATAGGAAAGGTGGATGTAACAATTGTTTTGAGCAGACCCAGCACGGATGCGAAAGATGTGGGTGGAAATATATGGGTGTTAAAACAAAAAGAAATAACAGTAATAAATCATTGTAAATAATGAGTGATTCTTATAGAAATAGAAGAGGGAGGGGGAGAAAGAGAGGAAGGAGAGAAAGGGGTCTTTTACACAAGAAGGAAAGGGAAGCCCTGATTGACTTCCTTGAACCTTTTCATTTAGAATATTGTGACAGAAGTGAATTAAATGTTTCTGTAACATTGGGAGGGTGTCAAGTAGAATTAACCCCATCTCTCACATTTATGCATTGGGCAGGAGGCATAACAGCCACAGGTCGCTGGTTGCTGAAGGAGAGCTTTGGAGTTTTTACATAATTAGCCTAGGAGGAGACATTATCTGGATGCAAAAGAATTCATATTGTTTAGGAGCAGAGGAAACGCCTGTGAAACCATTAAACAGAAAAGAATAAATGCTATTCTGAAATACCTGAGAAAGACCAATAAAATACTTTAGGAATTTAGACAGGTCCTCTACCCAGCACAAGCCCAGGGGAAGTCAGGGGTGGATTACTTTAAGTGATCCTCGTCTGACCAGCCTGGTGAAGACTAGTTCAGTATAGACATGAGCTGGGGTTAGAGAGGTACGTCTAAAATATAATATACACTGTGATAATAATTCTGAGCAACAATGGCATCAACACCAGTAAAGCAGATGTGCTCAATGTATCCAATATGTAAAGACATTATAATGGAATTTTCTAATAAATGGGAAAAAAAGAACAAAGAGCTTAAACACAAAATGGCCAGCAGAGGGAACATTTGATGTGGCTATGTGTAGAGAGATGGAGGCATTAATAAAAAAAACCACAAAGCCAAAAACAAAAGCAAAAAAGGGAAGACACGAAAGAAAAAGAAGTATTGAATTTATTTAAAAATCATGGGATAAATTATTAAAAGCTGAAAGACAGGCAAATAGATTATTGGATGTGTTGGGCCTCATGTATTCAGATAGAAGACAAAGGCAGGCCTTACACAGTCATAAAACCTAACTCAGGCCCCCACATACCAAGTCGTAAATCTTACTGATGAAAACTGCGCCAAAATCAAACAAAGGGAGTCCAAAACAGACTACAAATCCCATGAAGCCTTGCTCACTAAAGGATCGAACTCTCAAATCCTATTGGATGAGACACACAACAGAACGTCCCTCAACCATGACATCATCAGGAGTAGAAATACCTCTGAAATGCTTCCGGGATTTGCTTCCAGCAACTTTGTTCACCGTGTATAGACGTAGCACATCGCTGCTCTCAGGTGCAACCTCGTGGCACAAGGAAGTAACGTCCATCTTGAAACTGTGGCCATACAATCTCCATCTCACTGGACGAGGTGAGATTACTCTGTGTTCGACCAAACATCGGATCCGAAGGAGACCGCCGAACAATCCGCATCTTCATCCGTTTGCCTGCAGAAGTGAAGAGATTAAAGATTTCACTTCCATTTTCAATCAAGTCAACATTTCTGATTTCTCCGCCAGCCCGCCGAGAATCAGCAGCCGTACGCCCGCCGACAGAGCGAGAAAACGGCCTCCCATCATCATCCGAGCCTCGAGGAACCGAGTCTGAGTTAAAGGATGGATGAACACACATTCTGCATCCTCATGCAATTCAAGTAAGAGGTTTACGTCTGAGCAGAGATAGAATATTATAGTGTGTTATTCTTGTGTTTCAAGGTTTTTGCTTGTACAGTTTACGGACCGCCATGTCCGCTCATTATTAATACTCAGGGTATTAATTATCACAAATTTGATTTGCTGTATTGTGGTCCAACCAAATTGGACTGTTGTGCATTTTCACCATTGCAGGTGAGACCGGCAAACTGAGTTTATCCATTAAAGAATCAAAGAATGCGGGACTATTTACGAGCCATCCACCGCGTCTCTGAGTGATAAACTAACAGCTGCTTTCTCTCCCACGATAGCGAAATCGGCTTTGGGGCCGTTACATAATTCTCTCTCTCTCGTACTAACCACACACACACACACACACACACGCGACCCCTCACAAACATTCTGGCACACATTTTTGGCTCATAGATAGCTTCATGCTAAAGCTCAGCTTTGTCCCTAAGCTATCGTACAAGCGGACACATGCAGTAACTGGTAGACGCCATTGACTGGTTTCTCTCCGCCCACATTCGCGGCCATATTCCCTGGCCGGAAGTCTCGCGTGACATATTCTCCACGAGAGTCACGTCCGCCATTTTGTGCGCATCCCTCCTTACACACACACACACACACACACACACAAACACACTCGCTCTCACACACACACCCTCATGTTATAGGATTATTTTTATTTCCATATCTAATCATATCACTGTTTAGTTTGTAGTTGTAAGTCGGAAGTTTATTGACTGCATTGTATTAATTATTAATTGATATTACTGCATAAATAAACTTTGTTTATATTACAAAGAGAAGTGTTTTGGTTTGTTTTGCATACGCCTGTATCATGCTGACGGGATGTCAGTGCTCGGATTCAAGCCTTCATTCATTGTTTTTTTCCCGAAAATCGATATTCTTCGGATGTCGATTTTCCTAAGAAAACAATCTAATATTGAGACTGTTATACTATCTGGTTATTAGTCCCTGATTCCAGGGTGGTGCCCTGTCAATGTTAATTCCTATTAATATTCTATTGATTTTTGATAATTGATAATTATCTTTGATGATTGTTGAATTTGAATGATCAATAAGCTAGTGTTAATTTTAATTAATGTTTCATCGATGTTAACAATTAACGATTATCTTTGATAATAGTTGATTTAAAGGATTAAAAAAGCTAACATTGATTCTCATCAATGTTCTATTGATGTTAATAATTAATAATTATCTTTGATAATTATGAATTATTGCTAATAACCAAACCCACTCCTAAACGTAGCGCACTACATTTACTGGAGCCCGATATGAGGTTTTAATGAGTTAGATTCAATTAATTAATTTAAATATTAATTAATAACTAAAGAAATAATTATTAATTATTTCTGCTAGTAACACTGATCTAAACAACCAGTAAAGCCCTACAGATGATAAAGCTGAAAAAATAGAGAGACCACCTCCTTATGCACCACCTCTTGAAAAAACTGCAAAACAAATGCTTGCCATATAAGGAACAGTAGAAATAAAAGGGAATATAGACATAAAGGATGAAAATAATGACAGGGACAGTGAAGGGTCAAGCAATAGGGAAGAAATAGGCAATATGACATCAAAAGGTGTGGAAGTCATGAATGCCTATCAGGATGTGACATCAGCACGTGAAGGGATGAGAAAAAGACAAGAAGAACAGGATATGCCACAAACGCAAGAAGAATTGAGAAATGAACAAGAAACAGAATGGGAAGAAAGGTCACAGGTAAAAATTACACCCAAAAGAGATTTGACAAAAATGCTGAAGGAATTAGAGCAAGAAATAATAGAGACTGAAGAACGAGTATTAAAAGAAAAACAAGCAAGAAGAAGAGATTTGATAAGATTGGAATCTGAAGAATAACGCAGATTCTAAACTCCAAGAGCACGCTCAAACAGCCCTAAAAGAGAATATAAATATGTTACAGGCAACCTGGTCCTCGAGGATGTTCCAAAAGAAAAGCCATGCTGGAAAAGAGGCCCACAAAAAGATTGATAAGAACAACAAGCATGCAAAAATCAAGTGAGTACCCAAGTAATGTGTATCTAACTGAAGAACAAACAAATGACATGGACATGTCTGATGAAGACACAGGTCATATGTATCAATCCAGAAGATATCCAAGTGATATGCAACCATACAGTGAGGAACTGCAACAATGTTCCATGAGTGATGCAGAGATACCCAGCAAATATCTGAGAAAACAGTGTCCAAAACAGTGTCCAATTTTAATCAAAGGGACACAAGGACAGTATGTGCCATGGGCCAATCAGGACCTTGATGGACTGATAGCATGCCTTCCAGACATCCATGAGGGGGCTGGAAAATGGATCAGAGTTGTTGAAGAAGAAACGACAGGAAAGCTCCTAGCTTTGGGGATATCAAAGTGTTATTGTCCAAATGTCTAGGGGGATCCAAGATGAATGAGATCCTTAAAAAAGTGCATCTAAGAGGAGCAATTGATGACACCAAAATGGATGTTGTTGCATTTGACAGGTATCGCACTGACATGTGGGAGACTTACTAAAAGAATACCCAACACGCATGGACCCAAAATCCCTGAGAGGAGAACCAATAAATGAAGCAGAAAATCCCACCACTTACATTCAAAGACAACTAAGAAGATGGAATCAAGAGCTGGAGAGAAACCCAGAAGCAGACCCAGTAATGACAACTTTATTTAGAACAGCTATAGTGGATGCTATGCCAACCCCAGTGAAGGAAAAACTGGAAGATGTAGTTGGACTGAACTCCAAAACACAAAGGGAGTTCTGTGAACACGTGACTCATGCTGTGGAACAACACAGGAAGAATGAGTCAAGATTGAAACACCAAGAAAGAGAACTACAGAGAAAGCTGACACAACTACACCTCGAAGAACTAACTGGAAAAAAGAAGATCCAAGCTGCAGTAAAAGAGAAAGAAGAACAATCAGTGTTAATGGCTCCTGTAAATGTACCTACACCTGCTGCCCAGTCTGCATTGATACCACCTGTACCTGTTGTCCAAAATATAATGTCACCAGCTGGAAATGCGTCACAGCCATCATCACCAATTGTAATCTACGTAAAACCAGAACAACCAAACAACGGAAACTGGAACAGACCACAGCAAGGAGGAAGAGGACAGAACAGTGGCCTTAGAAATAATGGCCCACCAGTAATATGCTGGGGATGCAATCAACCTGGACACAGTAAAAGTAATTGCCCCATTAATCCATGGAAAACAACCAACCCCCAAACCCAAACAGTGCTCCGTGGCAGCAAGACTATCAAACTCAAGTGCCAGGTCCACTTAATCCATGGCGTAGACCACAGCAGGGCTACTAGGGCTGCCCAGAGGATCCTACGGGGAGGGGTCAGCTTCTAATGATATCATCTGATGCTGATCAAGAACCTATGCTGCAGGTTAAAATAGAAGGCAAAACAACACCAGTTATGCTAGATACTGGAGCTACATTTACATGTATAAGTCCAAACTATGCCTCTCATCTCCCCAAGTCTGGAAAATATGTAAAGACAGCAGGATTCTCGGGACTCACGCAGCTAATTCCGATGACAGCTCCAGTCAGCATAAAAGTAAACGATGCAGAAATAAAAATTCCCATTTTAACCCTCTTAAAATCAATTGCCATCAATTACCATCAATTTTCAAGGTGTTGTCGGGCATATTGTAACCAGGCTTTTTTGTGGCATTGGTGCAGAAAAGGTTTCTTTCTGGCAACTCGACCATGCAGTTCATTTTTGTTCAAGTATCGTCATATTGTGCTCCTTGAAACAATCACACCGTCTTTTTCCAGAGCAGCCTGTATTTCTCCTGAGGTTACCTGTGGGTTTTTCTTTGTATCCCGAACAATTCTTCTGGCAGTTGTGGCTGAAATCTTTCTTGGTCTACCTGACCTTGGCTTGGTATCAAGAGATCCCCGAATTTTCCACTTCTTAATAAGTGATTGAACAGTACTGAGTGGCATTTTCAAGGCTTTGGATATCTTTTTATAACCTTTTCCATCTTTATAAAGTTCCATTACCTTGTTACGCAGGTCTTTTGACAGTTCTTTTCTGCGCCCCATGGCTCAATATCTAGCCTGCTCAGTGCACGTTTAAAAGTTTTTAGATCTGTAAGATTTTTTTATATTTTTAAAAGAAGTCTCTTCTGCTCACCAAGGCTGCATTTATTTGATTATTTGAAAATACAGCAAAAACAGTGATATTGTGAAATATTTTTACAATTTAAAATAACTTTTCTATTTGACTATATTGTAAAATGCAATTTATTCCTGTGATCAAAGCTGAATTTTCAGCATCATTACTGCAGTCTTTAGTGTCACATGATCCTTCAGAAATCATTCTAATATTCTGATTTTCTAATATGGGCATATTTACAGCACATTTTACACATTAACACCCAAACAGATATTTGCAAGCACAAGCTTTGTTGATGATAATGAGGCAGCATTAACACTAGTTATAATATAATCTAAACATTCATATTATTTTTATATCATATTACATATCATATTTATATCAAACAGCATTCAATTTAAATACCTGCTTTAGCCGAAACAACATTTAAATGTGACTAAAACTTGCCTATTAGGACAAATTTCAAATTTCAATATTCTGAATCATGGCTGGCAAGTCTGGAAATAGTCCAACTAGTAAAATATGTACATGTTTATATAAAATAGCACGTCAACTAATATGTACGTAAAACTAAATGACTTACTCATCCGAAATTGTATCCTTGGCTGGATCAAGTCGCTCTTCAAAATGCAAATGTTCCTTGTCGGATTCCCGCTCTTCTTCTGAGAAAAATGTGAACTCTTCGTCACTATCCAGGAGCTTCCTCATCTGTATAGCATGCCATCTTCTAAACGCGCAGAAAGGTGAATAAACTTGATGCTTTTTAAGGCACTGTTGGGGGCGTTTACCATTTGCATTGATCGCCTCAGCACATAACCGTATGAATAGCACGCTCTGCTGGTGGGTCTGATCACATTAGCGAAAATTAACTGAGCCAGGAGAAACTGTACATCGCTTTGTTTCATACAGATTACATTGCAGGAGAATATTTGTTTTCAATTTGAATTGTTTTATTTAAAAGTAGATATTTTAAGCTTTCTTTAGACATATGTTTCATGTTTGTCTGATAAGTATTCGTGGAGTTTCAGTTCATTTTGTTTCAGAAAGATGCTCGTGGAGACAGAGATGGCTGAAAGCACACCCTGTTTATTTTCTTTATTTTACAAAAGCACAAGGTTTTGTTGTTATTGTGAGTGTACACAAATAAAAGTAGACCCTTTATGGTCTCTAATGATGTCTTACACGTATCTGTATGCCCAAAATGGAGTATTTTAAGTTGTTTCCGCTGTTATGAGGAAATAAATCCAGCAGGACGCGCTGGCGCATCTGTTGACCCCAGAGGGTTAATATCAGAACAAACACCTGTTAACCTACTAGGGAGTGATGCTATATATAAAATAAATTTACAGATATGGTGCTCTCCAGAGGGAATATACATAGATAGTAGGGGAATCAAACAAATGACTGCCAAAAAATTTCAAGAACCCCAAGATCCACAAGCAAATATTTATTGGCTATGAGATTTAGGATGTAGAGAAAACAGTAAACAAATGGGGAAAATACATTAAAGAACAGTTCACCAAAAACAGAATTCCATTGTACCATAATATATGATTCAGGTAGGGATCCAGAGCTTGAAAAGTAATTGTTGAACGAAACAAAATGTTCCATTAAGCTCACAATACATAATTGTAGGGCCATAAGGAGCAGCACTACAAATTGAGAAATGTAACTTTGTTGAAAAATGGTTTCAAGTACTAAATTCAGTTTCACATATTACCTTATATGTAAATAAGGGAAGTCAGGCAAAAGATTTAGGACCAATGATGAGAAGAGCATCAAGGAAAAAGTGGGAAGCCACAGAAAATCTTTGAAACCTCTGACAAAACACAACTGAAAATTCTGTTATACTGCCATGACAAGGCATTCCAAGGGTTGTGGTGACTACTAAAGAAAAAGAAAAATTAAATTCAAAAACAGATGAATTAATCTTAGAAATGGAAAAACATGTACCTACTGAATTATGGTCTCAACATGATACAGATGTAGGTTTAGTAAAATCTGCTAATCCAATTAGAATTAAACTTAGACCAGGAGTGTAATTACCAAGGAAACAACAATATCCGTTGAAACAGGAAGCTGTAGAAGGAATTAAAAAAAACTATTGAGGGACTAATTAAGGCAAGGGTGTTAATTGAAACAGTAAGTCATTGCAACACACCCATATTGTCAGTTGCTAAAGCAGACAAATCAAAATGTCATTTAGTGCATGATTTGAGAGCAGTTAATGAAGTAATAGAAGACTAGCCTGCTGTTCCAAGTCCACATACGCTGTTGACTAATGTTCCTCCTGCTGCCAATTATTTTACTGTTATTGACCTGTGCTCTGCTTTTTTCAGCATCCCTTTAGCAGAGGAAAGCAGACACCTTTTTTCATTCACCTTTCAAGGTAAACAATATACATACATCAGAATGCCCCAGGGATTTAAACATTCACCACATTTGTTCAATCAAGTTTTGAAAACTGATTTGGAAGATCTTATATTGGATAGCACATTGATACAATATGTAGATGAACTGTTGATTTGTTCAACAACATTAGAACAATGTCACCAAGATTCTATCAAAGTGCTTATTAAACTATCAGAAGGAGGCCACAAGGTCTCAAAAGAGAAACTGCAGTACTGCTTACCACAAGTAGAATACATAGGACGAATCATTGCGCATAAATCTAAGGCTATATCACCAAGCCAATTGGAAGGCATAAGTAAGGCACCCCAACCACAAACAGTGGGACAAATGATGACCTTTTTAGGCATGACAGGTTTTAGTGCTGATTGGATAAAAGATTGTGAAACAGACAAGGCAACAGAATCTCTGAGCTCGATTAACGTATGATACTGATGCATTGAATCACTGAAAAAAGAACTGCAGACAGCTCCAGCTCTAGCTACCCCAGATTATACTAAACCTTTTCATTTGTATGTAGCAGATAGAAGAGATGGATATGCATCAGCAGTTTTAATGCAGAAAACCTGCAGTGGCAGAAAAAAGCAACCAATAGATTATTACAGCACCAAATTGGACAATGTAGCACAAGGCTACCTGCCATGTTATCAAGGCCTTGCAGCAGTATATTTTGCTTATGACAAAGCTTCTACTGTGACAATGGGCTATCCAGTGATAATTTACACTCATCACAAAATGACAGAGCTATTAGAGCAAGGTAGATTTGTTTTAACTCAAGCCAGGTGTTTGACATATTCAACACTGCTAACTTACCCAGATATTACTATAAAACTATGTACAACAATAAACACAGCTAATTTCATTCCTCTAGAAGGGGAGGGAACACCTCATGAATGTGTAATAGACTCTCTAGCTTTTACTCGTTTAAGACCAGATCTAGAATCAACACCAATCATTGATGCAGAAGCAGATTATTTTGTGGATGGGTCATGCTTCAGAGACCATTAAGGAAATCATGCTGGGTATGCTATTGTCAAGAGAGAAGACAAACATTTTGTTCCAATTGTGTTGCAGCATTGTGAGCAGCCATGCTCGGCACAATTGGCTGAATTAAAAGCATTGACTGAGGCTTGTCTGCTGGCTAAAAATCAAACTGTTAATATTTTCACAGATTCCACATATCCACATGGGGTATGCAATATATTTGGAGCAGTTTGGAAACAAAGAGGGTTCAAAAAGAGTGATGGAACACCAATTCAGCATGGTGACCAAATAATTAAGCTTATTTCCGCCATGATGCATCCAAAGAATTTGGCTATCATCAAATGTCCAGCACACAAAAAGGCAATGATTTTGTCATTCAAGGTAATAATGCTGCAGACTTACATGCCAAAAAAGCCTCAGGATGCCAAGTAGCAGTAATGGCACCTGTATCAGTTTTGCTTCAGCCTCAACTCCAATTAGATGACACTGCACGTATGCAACATCAAGCTGGCCCTTATGAACATGGGGTATGGCAACAAAGAGGTGCGAGCAGAGATGTAAATTGCTTATGGCGATCTCATGAAGGACACATGATTGCTCCAACAGCACTCCTTAATATTTTAATCTCAGATGCGCATGGTTTTGACCATTGCGCAAGGGGGCAGGTAATTAGAAAAATAAAAAGACTGGGGTATTGGTCCTCATATCTACAGGCAATGGCAGATGACTTTTTAGCTGAAATTTGTGCCAAAAATAATGTTAGAAAGGGTACATCTGCACCAATAGGTCACATACCAGTTCCTGAAGGACAATTTAAACACCTGGTAATGGACTATGTGGATATGACAAAATCAATAAGAGGAAAAAGATACATGTTGGTGATAACAGACAGATTCAGTAGATGGGTAGAGGCAGTACCATCAGCAGACCAGGGAGCTCAAACTGTGATCAAATTTCTGACCAGAGAGGTCATTCCAAGATTTGGCATACCATCTCAAATTAGTTCTGATAATAGCTAAGCATTTATTCAAATAACAGCGAAAGCAGTAATACAACAGCTGAGAATAAAACAAAGATTAGGATATGTCTACCATCCACAGTCCCAGGGAATGGTAGAGAGAGTGAATGGAACTCTCAAAGCTAAGATTCACAAAATTTGTGTTGATACTAAACTCAACTGGGTATATGCTCTGCCTCTTGCATTGATGGCTTACCGCATGCAGACCAATAGAATCACTAATCTAACACCACATGAAATGTTAACAGGCAGACCTATGCCAGTACCATATCTGAGAGGTCCTTATGAAGGCCCACCTCTAGAACAGTTACAGATGGAGCTAAGGGCTTAAATGAGACAATTAACTGCTATACTCAAAGCCATTTATTCACAGGAACAGAACAGGGGACCAAGACAGGAAGAAGTACCATGTCCCATAGTTCTATAGAAGGACTCAAGATGGCGCCGAGTATGGCTGCTGCGTTGCAAGCTCCGACATAACGTGGTAGTGTTTTGTTTGTTTTGTTTACAATTCTTATGTTTTTGCCTCGGATGTTGTCTGCCTATTGTCTACGACAGACAAACACTTTTGGACATTGGTTCAGCAATTATACACTGTAAACCGGACTTCAAATTCCTCAATGCTGGCCCGCTGTTTACAAACATGCAAGCAGAGCTCTTTGTCTGTGCTGCACGGCTGCGGAAACGCAGGAGGAAAAGGGGAAACAGAGCCGGCGTTCTCATCAGAGTAAGACGCCGCACAAATCGACCCCCGCGACCCAGTATTCTACTGGCAAATGTTCAGTCTCTGGATAACAAGCTCTGCGAGCTGAAAGCACGGATCTCTTTCCAACGAGAGATGAGGGACTGCTGCATTATCTGCCTTACGGAAACTTGGATGTCTGCGGAGATTCCAGATTCAGCTATTGAACCTGCAGGGTTCTCCGTGCACCGAGCGGACAGAGCGAAAGACCTCTCAGGTAAAAGCAGAGGTGGTGGTGTATGTTTTATGATCAACAAATCCTGGTGTGATCAGAGGAACGTACATTCTATCAAGTCTTTCTGCTCTCCTGATCTGGAATTTCTCATGCTTCTGTGTCGACCATTCTGGCTACCGAGGGAATTCACAGTGGTCATTATCACTGCTGTGTACATCCCGCCACAAGCCGACACAGACTGGGCACTCAAGGAACTGTATGGGATTATAAGCAAGCAGGAAACCATGCACCCTGAGGTCGCATTCATTGTGACCGGGGACTTTAATAAAGCCAGTTTCAAATCAGTCGCACCAAAATACCACCAGCACATTAGTTTTAACACACGAGGGGACCAGGTTTTGGACCATTGCTACAAATCCCTCCCCCGCCCACCATTTGGCAAATCGGACCACTCTTCCATTCTGCTTCTTACAGGCAGAAACTAAAACAGGAAGCACCCACCCTCAGAACGATCCAGTGCTGGTCGGACCAGTCAGACTCTACGCTACAGGACTGTTTTTATCACATGGACTGGGAGTAATGTGTTTCATCAGAAAGTGCGTAGAGGACATTGTTCCGACCAGAACAACACGGATCTATCCGAACCAGAAGCCATGGATAAATAGCAATGTTCGCGCGGCACTTAATGTGCGGACCTCCACTTTTAATTCCGGGAACGCGAAGGAGCATAAACAAGCCAGCCATCAGAACAGCAAAACACCAGTACAGGAACAAGATTGAAGGACAGTTTAACACCACCAACTCTAGAAGCATGTGGCAGGGAATTAACATCTTCACGGACTTTAAAGGGAATAAAAACTCTGCCACGATCACCGCTGCCTCTCTCCCGGATGAGCTAAATACATTTTATGCTCGTTTTGAGGGAAATAACACCGCCCTCGCAGAGAGAGCTCTCGCGGCCGAAGCTACAGAGGTTAGTTCACTCTCCTTCTCTGTAGCGGATGTAACCCAATCCTTCCGACGGGTGAATATCCGCAAAGCCGCGGGCCCAGATGGCATTCCGGGCCGTGTCATCAGAGCGTGTGCGAACCAGCTGGCTGGTGTTTTTACGGACATTTTCAACCTTTCCCTCTCTTTGTCTGTAGTCCCCACATGCTTTAAAACATCCACCATTGTGCCTGTTCCAAAGCAATCAAAAATCACTTGCTTAAATGACTGGCATCCTGTTGCTCTGACCCCCATCATCAGCAAATGCTTTGAGAGACTAATCAGAGATTACATCTGCTCTGTGCTGCCTCTCTCTCTAGACCCATTGCAGTTTGCTTACCACAACAACTGCTCCACTGATGATGCCATTGCATCTACAATACACACTGCTCTCTACCACCTGGAAAAAAAGAACACTTATGTGAGAATGTTGTTTGTAGACTACAGCTCAGCATTCAACACCATAGTGCCCTCCAAGCTAAATGAGAAACTCCAGGCTCTGGGCTTAAACAGCTCGCTGTGCAGCTGGATCCTGGACTTCATGTCAAGCAGACGCCGGGTGGTTAGAATAGGCAGCAACATCTCCTCATCACTGACCCTCAACAATGGAGCCCCACAGGGCTGTGTTCTCAACCCACTTTTGTATTCCTTGTACACACATGACTGTGTGGCAACACATAGCTCCAATGCCATCATTAAGTTTGCTGATGACATGACGGTGGTAGGTCTGATCACTGACAATGATGCCTACAGCCTACAGAGAGGAGGTGCACACTCTGACACACTGGTGTCAGGAGCACAACCTCTCCCTCAACGTCAGTAAGACAAAGGAGCTTTTGGTGGACTTCAGAAGAAAAGACAGAGAACACAGTCCCATCACCATCAATGGAGCACCAGTTGAGAGAGTCAGCAGCTTGAAGTTCCTGGGTGTCCACATCACTGAGGAACTCACATGGTCCATCCACACTGAAGTCGTTGTGAAGAAGGCTCATCAGTGCCTCTTCTTCCTGAGATGGCTGAGGAAGTTTGGAATGAACCGCCACAACCTCACACGGTTCTACACCTGCACTGTAGAGAGCATCCTGACTGGCTGCATCTCCACCTGGTACGGCAATAGCACAGCCCACAACCGCAAAGCACTGCAAAGGGTGGTGCGAACTGCCAGACACATCATCGGAGGTGAGCTTCCCTCCCTCCAGGACATATATACCAGGCGGTGTGTGAAAAAAGCTCGGAGGATCATCAGAGACTCCAGCCACCCGAGCCATGGGCTGTTCTCACTGCTACCATCAGGCAGGCGGTATCGCAGCATCAGGACCCGCACCAGCCGACTCCATGATAGCTTCTTCCCCCAAGCAATCAGACTTTTGAACTCTTGATCTCCCACGATCAAAAATAAATCAGCACTGCACTTTAATATTCTTACTCTTATATCTCACACTGGACTGTCATAATTATATTATTATTATATATATTCTCTCTTAACAACTTACTATTGTTGGGCCTCATGTATTCAGATAGAAGACAAAGGCAGGCCAAACACAGTCGTAAAAACCTAACTCAAGCCCCCACATTCCAAGTCGTAAATTATACTGATAAAAATCGCGCCAAAATCAAACTAAGGGAGTCCAAAACAGACTACAAATCCCATGAAGCCTTGCTCACTAAAGGATCGAACTCTCAAATCCTATTGGATGGGGCACACAACAGAACGCACCTCAACCATGACATCATCAGGAGTAGAAATACCCCTGAAATGCTTTAGGGATTTGCTTCCAGCAACTTTGCTTGCAGTGTGTGGACACAGTTCAACGCTGCTCTCATGTGCAACCTCGTGGCATAAGGAAGTAACGTCCAACTTGAAACTGTAGCCATACAATCTCCATTTCGCTGGACGAGTTGAGATTACTCTGTGTTCAACCGAACACTCTAACGGATCCGAAGGAGACCACCGAGCAATTCGCATCTTCATCCGTTTGCCTACAGAAGTGAAGAGATTAAAGATTTCTCTTCCATCTTCAATCAAGTCAACATTTCTGAGTTCTCTGCCAGCCCGCCGAGAATCAACAGCCGTACCGCCCGCCGACAGAGCAAGGAAACGGCCTCCCCTCATCACCCGAGCCTCAAGGGACCGGGTCAGAGTTAAAGGACGGAGGAAAACACATTCTACCTGTGTCCTCATGCGATTCAAGTAAGAGGTCTACGTCTGGGCAGAGATAGAATATTATAGTGTGTTATTCTTGTGTTTCAAGGTTTTTGCTTGTACAGTTTACGGACTGCCATGTCTGCTCATTATTAATGCTCAGGGTATTAATTATCACAAATTTGTTTTGCTGTATTGTGGTCCAACCAAATTGGATTGTTGTGCAATTTCGCCATCGCGGGTGAGACAGCAACTGAGTTCATCCATTAAAGAGTCAAATAACGCGGGACTTTTACAAGCTGTCCACCGCGTCTCTGAGTGATAAACTAACAGCTGCTTTCTCTCCGATGATCGCGAAATCAGCTTTAGGGCTGTCACTTAATTCTGTCTCTCTCTCTCTCGTACTAACCACACCACACACACACACACACACACTTTATGTGTTATAGGATTATTTTTATTTCCATATCTAATCATATCACTATTTAGTTTGTAGTTGTAAGTCAGAAGTTTATTGACTGCATTGTATTAATTATTAATTGATATTACTGCATAAATAAAGTTTTGTTTATATTACAAAGACTGTTTTACTATCTGGTTATTAGTCCCTGATTTCAGGGTGGTGCCCCGTCAATGTTAATCCTTATTAATATTCTATTGATTTTTGATAATTGATAATTATCTTTGATGATTGTTGAATTTGAATGATCAATAAGCTAGTGTTAATTTTAATTAATGTTTCATCGGTTAACAATTAACGATTATCTTTGATAATTGTTGATTTAAAGGATTAAAAAAGCTAACATTGATTCTCATCAATGTTCTATTGATTTTAATAATTATTAATTATTGCTAATAACCAAACTTGCTCCTAAACGTAGCACACTACATTTACTGGAGCCCCATATGAGGTTTTAATGAGTTAGATTCAATTTATTAATTTAAATATTAATTAATAACTACATAAATAATTATTAATGATTTCTGATAGTAACACTGATCTAAACAACCAGTAAAGCCCTACACTATCAACCGACAGCCTGAATGTCAATAAAGTACAATACAACCTACTGTACATTCTATATATACTATATATACATTTTTATTGAATATGTATCTATATTGTGTGTATTGTATACTGTACAGTGTATGTTATTATTTGTATATTGTGTTGTGTGTAATTATGTGTATATTTGACTTTAAATTGTGTTGTGTTAATTTTATGTTATTGTAAATTGGTATATGTCTCATCACTGTCACGACTGCTATGTTGATTGGAACTGCACCCAAGAATTTCACACACCATTGCACTTGTGCATATGGCTGTGTGACAATAAAAGTGATTTGATTTGATTTTTTGTCCTGGAGACCAAGTTTATTTGAGAGTTTTTAGGAGAAGATGGAATGAACCCAGAAGGCAAGGATGTTACAAAGTAGTAGAGCAACCCCAACAGCAGTGCAGGTAGAAGGTAGCACAACATGGTATCATTTAAATCACTGCACTAGAGTGCCTAAACTGAGACTACCAAGACCAGAAGGACAAGTAGATAGAGCAGAAGATCGAGAAGATTTAGATGTTGATTCTCCTGAAGCTGAAGGAGAGCCTGAAGCCCATGACCAAGACAGAGCAGAACAAGGAGAGGAAAGCTCAGGGCATGAGGGAGAGAGTAGTGACACTGTTGCACCTCCTTTAAGGGCAGCTGAACATGCTGAAGCAGGAGATGAAGTACAGCTGCAGGAGGATGTACCACAATCAGGGGAGACAGGACAGGAAGTTGACATCAGACATCAGACAACTGCATTTTCAACCATTTTATTTACAAGCTAGAGGGAAACTTAGAGTGTATGAAATATACATAATGTTGTGGGCAATGTAGAATAGCAGACAGATTAGAAATATAATCTATTGTTTAAAAGTTATGACCATTCTAGTGATTAGTGGAAAAACAGAATAAAACAAACATTTAGAATGTTAAGATACATTTTACATGACTACACCTCAAGTACTCCTTTTGAGCACCTGTAATAATAAATTGAGATTGCATCTGAAATTGAAGGACACAAACACTGAAATATAAATTGTATGTGTTCAAAAAAACACACACTTTAATTTTGAACATTAGAATTACACATGAATTACACAGCAAAACATACAAAATCAAACTTTCAAACTATCTACAGTAAATATATATTTTAATAAAGAGTGCAGGAATAGAATATATATAAATTCATAAATACTCAACAACTGCAATACCTGTGGAGAGAAGAGAGTGAGAAAAGAGGGGGGAGGACAACAACACCAGTAAACACAGCACAACCTAGGCCTCTTCGCGAAACTGTTCACACTCAGCTAAGTGCCAAGACTGAAAACAGTTCCTATCGCGAACCAAGCAAAGTCTTTTGCCATTACATTCAGGCGCGCAACAAGCTACTTTAGTTTTATTTTCAGTCCTACTTTTCCGATAGCATAGCCAACATCTCTTAGAGGACTCTTCAATTTAGGGACATGGGCTGTGTGTTGTGATGACGAAGGAGGGACTATAGGCTTTAGTGTATGCAAAGGGAAACTTGCGTGAATATCGATACCTCCCAGCTGATGAGGCAGGTTTTCTCTGGAATCTATCTGGGTTAAGTTCACCAGTCTACGCTCATCCCCTGGTGCCGCATGAATGTGTTGCCATGTCTTAAACAATATGAAACTATTGACGACGGCAATGTCTATGAAGTGGAAAAAAAGAGTCTTCCACCACTTCTGAGTTTTTTGGGGACATCATAAGATTTTATCATTTGGTCTGACCTATCAACACCGCCCATGTTTTTGTTATAATCGCTGATGACAGTGGGCTGGAGGGCTACTTCTTTTGTCCAGTCGCCATCATTTTTACAAACCTAGTAATTTCGGTTGAGCCATTCGCATTGTGGAAATTGGAGAGGCATGTAACTGCACGCGTGTCCTTCCACTGAATTACAGGTATATTCCCCTCAATCATAGACCACCTCATATCCCCACAAGCTGTCTTGCGTTCCCATCTTTTGATGTCTTTAAATTCTGCAGGAAACTTCACCCTGTATGTCCCACAGGCATTAGTTCCCAGTTCTAACAACTCAACCATAAGAGCTGGGGACATGTAAAAGTTGTCAAACCAAACATTGTGGCCCTGGTCTTTGAATGGCTGCAGTAATGATTCAACTACTTTGGTGGCCAAGTCAGTGACATGCCCATCATGACTACCTGTGTAACCATTAAAGTCGAGAGTATACCCCGAGTCTAATGTTGCAATTACTCATAATTTAAGACCCCACCAAGTAGGCTTTCCCTTCATGTGTTGTTAAATCCTGACCGAGCTTTAGACTTGACCATACATTCATCTATTGCGAGATTTTGGTTAGGCTGAAAGAGCTGCTTGCATTTTTGTTTGAGGTGGTCCATAAGATAACGCAACTTCCTAAGGCGATCCCGATCATACTCTGTGGTAGGGTCTACAACATGTAGAGCTGCTAAAAGAGCCTTGTAGTGGTCACGTGACATAAATCCCCTCATCATGAGCCCTGAAGTGACTTGGATCCCCAATGACGATGGGAATCAGAGAGAATTGAAAACCCCATGTAAATGAGCAACCCAAGAAATTTGTCAAATTCATCCGGGGTTACCTCCATCCAAGCTCCTTGGTAGCTGGAATATGATGGACAGTTTAGGACGAGCTCCCACCCCTGATGGTTTGTAAAGCTGCATATCTCAGCAACTACAGCCTGAGTAATAAACAGCATGAAAAAGTCAATTTCTCACAACATCATATTGGAGGTTGACCGCACAGCTTGACGCACGCTACCTTTTATAATAAATTAATTTAAAAGATTATTTTTTTAAATAAACTAAAAACCAGGTTTCCACCTTTAAAAAGAAGTCAGAGGCTTTGTGAAATAATGGTGGCGGACGGTATCCATTGACAACAAAAAATAATGAGATGGGCATATGCATGAGGTGATACTAGATAAGAAACTGTATAAAAGATGAGGGTCTGAACCAAGGGATTCAGATCTCAGTTGACATCTCGGGTTTGTTGGTTGTTCAATAAACTCTAACCTTTGACTCCTGGAACTCCTGACTATGAGAGTTTTCTTACTGAGAAGGAAAGAAAAGGCTGTTCACGCTCCATGACAGTAGTTCCAGCTCTGCTTCATTGGTCCATCTCTTTACAGAACTTACTACAGGCTTAGCAGATTTTAGTTTCTGTCTGTAGTTTGGAAGAAGATGAACCAGTGATCAGAGAGTCCCAAAGCTTCTTTAGGGACAGAGCGATATGCATCCTTTATTGTTGTGTAGCAGTGATCCAATATATTTCTGTCTCTGGTTGGGCATGTAATGTGCTGTCTGTATTTGGGCAGTTCACGTGTGAGGTTTGCTTTGTTAAAATCCCCAAGAATAATAATAACTGAGTCCGGGTATTGTTGTTCTGTGTCTGTGATCTGATCAGCCAGCTGTTGCAGTGCGGCATTCAAACACGCGTTTGGCGCGATGTAAACACTCGCCAGAATAAACAAGGAAAACTCCTGTGGCGAGTAGAAAGGCTTACAGTTAATAAAGAGCGCTACCAAATTAGGACAGCACATCTTCTTTAATGTTGTTACATCTGAACACCAACTTTCATTGATGTAAAAGCATGTTCCACCGCCTCTCGTTTTCCCCGTTAAATCCGCAATGCGATCCGCTCTGAACAGCTGGAAGCCTGGCAGATTTAACACACTGTCCGGAATGGCTTCACTCAGCCAGGTTTCTGTGAAGCACAAGGCAGCAGAGGTTGAAAAGTCCTTGTTTGTGCAGGTGAGGATATGTAGTTCGTCCATTTTGTTAGGAAGAGAGTGGAGATTCGCTAGATAAATACTCGGCAGTGCTGTTCGAAAAGCGCGCCGATGGAGCCTGACCAGCGCTCCTGCTCATCTCCTTCACCTGCGTTTCTTGAACAACACAGCCACGCCTCCAACTAAAATGTCCAGCAAAACGTCTGAATATTCAAAAACCGGGAAAAGATTGTCTGGTATATGCTGTCGAATGTTCAGCAGTTCGTCTCTGGTAAAACTGATTGGAAATAGATTACTAAACACAGGACAAACAAACAAAAACAACAAAACAATAGGAGCGCTCCATACCAAGGCGGCCATCCGTGGTGCCATCATGATGATCAGATCAGATTATTAATACCAATAGCGGATTTTTTTTCTTTTTGTAATGTGAATTAAACACAACATGTATCATGTGTCAATGTGCATTCACACACATAATGTACCTGTGACCAAGAAAGTCACTCTTTGAGGATTTCTCTACGCAGTATGTAATGTTGTGCTGGTTTTAATCCATATTATCTGCTGTAAGTAACTATATCAAAATTTCCATATTTTGTTTGTTTCATGATTTATTTATTTTTTATTTTTTTAAATAAGAGGCCATTAAGTTTAGTACCACTCAGTTGTTGATCTCTGCTAATGACTTTTACTAAATCTGTACTAACCTTACAAATATATATACTACTGGTCAAAAGTTTGACACACTTACTCATTCTTTATTATAATTTCTTTTTCACTTTTAGAATAATAGCAAAGTCATAAAAACTATGGAATAACATAAATGGAACTATGGGAATTACACTATATTGCCAAAAGTATTCGCTCATCTGCCTTTAGACGCATATGAACTTAAATGACATCCCATTATTAATCCATAGGGTTTAATATGACGTTGGCCCACCCTTTGCAGCTATAACAGCTTCAACTCTTCTGGGAAGGCTTTCTACAAGGTTTAGGAGTGTGTTTATGGGAATTTTTGACCATTCTTCCAGAAGCGCATTTGTGAGGTCAGACACTGATGTTGGACGAGAAGGCCTGGCTTGCAGTCTTCGCTCTAATTCATCCCAAAGGTGCTCTATCGGGTTGAGGTCAGGACTCTGTGCAGGCCAGTCAAGTTCTTCCACACCAAACTCGCTCATCCATGTCTTTATGGACCTTGCTTTGTGCACTGGTGCGCAGTCATGTTGGAACAGGAAGGGGCCATCCCCAAACTGTTCCCACAAAGTTGGGAGCATGGAATTGTCCAAAATCTCTTGGTATGCTGAAGCATTCAGAGTTCCTTTCACTGGAACTAAGGGTCCAAGCCCAGCTCCTGAAAAACAACCCCACACCATAATCCCCCTCCACCAAACTTCACAGTTGGCACAATGCAGTCAGACAAGTACCGTTCTCCTGGCAACCACCAAACCCAGACTCGTCCATCAGATTGCCAGATGGAGAAGCGTGATTCGTCACTCCAGAGAACGCATCTCCACTGCTCTAGAGTCCAGTGGCGGCGTGCTTTACACCACTGCATCCGACGCTTTGCATTGCACTTGGTGATGTATGGCTTGGATGCAGCTGCTCGGCCATGGAAACCCATTCCATGAAGCTCTCTACGCACTGTTCTTGAGCTAATCTGAAGGCCACATGAACTTTGGAGGTCTGTAGCGATTGACTCTGCAGTACTCTGCGCACTATGCGCCTCAGCATCCGCTGACCCCGCTCTGTCATTTTACGTGGCCTACCACTTCGTGGCTGAGTTGCTGTCATTCCCAATCCCTTCCACTTTGTTATAATACCACTGACAGTTGACTGTGGAATATTTAGTAGTGAGGAAATTTCACGACTGGACTTGTTGCACAGGTGGCATCCTATCACAGTACCACGCTGGAATTCACTGAGCTCCTGAGAGCGGCCCATTCTTTCACAAATGTTTGTAGAAGCAGTCTGCATGCCTAGGTGCTTCATTTTATACACCTGTGGCCATGGAAGTGATTGGAACACCTGAATTCAATTATTTGGATGGGTGAGCGAATACTTTTGGCAATATAGTGTATGTTGTGACTAAACAAAATCCAAAATAAATCAAAACTGTGTTATATTTTAGCATCTTCAAAGTAGTCACCCTGTGCCTAGAATTTGCAGACATGTACTCTTGGCATTTTCTCAACCAACTTCTTGGGGTATCACCCTGGGATGCTTTTTAAACAGTATTGAAGGAGTTCCCATCTATGTTAGGCACTTATTGGCTGCTTTTCTTTATTATTTAGTCCAAGTCATCAATTTCAAAAACTTTATTTTATTATTATTACATTTTAGTTTTATAATGAAATAAATTAATATGATGGCACGATTATATATTTGTCTACAAAACTCATTTCAAACATTTAAGCATACGCCTTTAGATCAAAAGATTTTTAAGATCATGAGAAATATTTCAGTCAAGTGTTTCAAAACTTTTGACCGGTAGTGTACATATATATATATATATTCCTTGCTATCCCCCGACTAGACCTGGCGGCCCAGTCGGATAATCCCCCTTCTTTTTTAGGGAGTGGAAAAAAAGAAAGGGAAAAGAGGCCACGACTGGGTTAGCCTGTCTCTATCTTTTGGGTAGTCGACTTGTCCCCAAAGGGCCTTTCAACACTCATAAATATGTTGGGGGAGGTTACGTGTCGACCTGGTGTGCTGGCTACAAGGCACACAGTGGTCTGCCCATCACACACCGCCAGTTCACATAACACAGTTCAGCCAGTTGTGGCGTTTCATATAGGGACCCCTAGTGTCACTACATCGACACAACGTCGATTGAGTGACAGATAGGGAATGTCATGGTTACTTGCGTAACCTCCGTTCCCTGATGGAGGGAACAAGACGTTGTGTCCCTCCTGCCACAATGCTGAACTACCCGCTGAAATGACCGGACCTTGTCTCGGCTCCTCAGCATAAAACCTGAATGAGTGGTTGCATACCAGCTCCTTTTATGGGAGTGGTGGTGGCGTAGTGGGCTAAAGCACATAACTAGTAATCAGAACGTTGCTGGTTCGATCCCCACAGCCACCACCATTGTGTCCTTGAGCAGGGCACTTAACTCCAGGTTGCTCCGGGGGATTGTCCCTGCAATAAGTGCACTGTAAGTCGCTTTGGATAAAAGCGTCTGCCAAATGCATAAATGTAAATGTTTTATACCCGTATGTCCGGGGGAGTGGCATGCAAATACCACTTGCCAATTTTCATTGGCCTTTTTTCAAAGACCAGAGGTGTCTCGGGCTCCCAAGAGTGACCCCTAGTGTCACTACATCGACACAATATCTCGTTCCCTCCATCAGGGAACAGAGGTTACGCAAGTAACCATGACGATTTCTCAGAAAATGTCAAGTTGCGATTTGCAGCACTTCATTAACATAAAAAACACCCATAGTTTGCATGCATATATAAATATATGCACAGATAGGGCAAACAATCTCACACATGCCCACTTGTGCTTTGCGCCGGCACAGAAATTTAGCTTGACTTAGCTCCCTCATGAAAATTGGATAAGACGTAGCACAAGGTTGTTGCAATTAGCACTGCACATAGCACGGTCACGAAAACAGAGCCCGTAATCTTTCTGAAAGAAAGAAGACATTTGAACACACACTGGTTCTTAATCAGTAATCGTGCATATACAGGAACTTAAAACCTTTGGGGTAATGTTTTCACATGTAAATCATGATTCAGTTCAAAACGTCTCAGTTATGTACATAACCTTGGTTCTCTGAGGGGAACGAGATGCCGTGTATGATCGCTATGGGACACCGTCCGAGTGTCATGTGGTCTGAAGCCCTTATACGATCACGCCTATGCAGCTGCTAGAGAGTATGGCCAGCTACGCAGTGTCTCATTCCCCTCAGGAAACCATGGTTACGTACGGAACTGAGACATTCCCTTTCATGGAACTCGACCTGCATATGATTGCTATGGGAACGAAATACATTCACACCATGTGAACAGTAGCTGCCAAATGTCTAAGCCCATGTGGCAAGCATACAGTGGCGCACAAGCGAGCTAAAGCGTCTAAATAAAAGGAATTATGAATTTTCTTCTGTTCCAACAGAGACTACCTGGAAAGCAGGAGTCAAACCCTCATACAGATTATAAAATCTAACAAATGTATGCAGAGAGGACCACCATTCAAAAGAGCACCCCTTTGAGGGGAAACACCCATAACTTCTATAAATGTGCATCTATGCACAGTGGTGCCAAGGGCGAGAGAGAAAACCAGAGGGGACAGTGCAATGTCTTGCTCGAAGCTAACAGGTCCACTTCCTCCAGATTTGTTCCACAATCTTAGGATGTGATGTCCATTCTCTGGGTAACAGACCCTGTCTGGACAGGAGATCTGCCCCTAAATTCAACCAGCCCAGAACATGTATGGTTGGGGCCAGCAAGGAACCGTGTCCTGTTGGCCTCACCCATTGCGACCAGGTTGAGCCAAAGGTGGCACTCCTGGACCACTAATGTGGACATCGTCCGCCCAAGAGACCGCGCTGTGACCTCCTTTGCTCGGAGATTGAGGTCGGTCACCGAGCATAGTTCCTGCATCAATCCCAGGGCGGAACTACCCTCGTGCAGTTCCTTTTAGCGCCTTGGCGGACTTGCAGGAGAGCCATGGCGTGCAGGACGGAGGCGGCTTGTCCAGCGGCACCGTAGGCCTTGGCCGTCAGAGACGATGTAAACCTACAGGCCTTCGAAGGGGGCTTTGGGCACCCGCACCAGGTGGCGGCGCTCTGCGGGCATAGCTCGGAGATCGGAGGTCGGTCGCCCTGTGGGCATCCTCCTTTGCTCAGAGATCGAGGTCGGTCGCCGAGCATAGTTCCTGCATCAATCCCGGGGTGGAACTATCCTCGTGCAGTTCCTTTTAGCGCCTTGGCGGACTTGCAGGAGAGCCATGGCATGCAGGATGGAGGCGGCTTGTCCAGCGGCACCGTAGGCCTTGGCCATCAGAGATGATGTAAACCTACAGGCCTTCAACGGGGGCTTTGGGCACCCGCACCAGGTGGCGGCGCTCTGCGGGCATAGGTGCACCACGAGCGCCTTTATCCACCGGGGGATTGCCGAATAGCCCTTGGCCGCCCTACCATCGAGGGTAGTGAGGGCGGGGAAGCTGAAAAGATCGGGACCGGGCAGTAAAAAGTGCCTCCCACAACCTTGTCAGCTCTTCATGCACTTCCATGAAGAAAGGAGCGGGGGCGGGCCATGGCTTTGAGCGGCGCCACGAGCCCAGGAACCAATCATTGAGCCGCGAGGGTTCAGGGAAGAGCAGAGGGTTCCACTCTAGCCAACGCTCGCGGCTGCCCAGGAAAGCATGTCATCATCTCCGCGTCAGCCTGTGACTGGGCAATCGTCCCCGAAGGGAGGAGCCCAGCTGAGGCTTCCGCGTGCTGCACTCAAGAGCTCATCACTTTCGCGGGCTCCGAATAAGAGGTCGAACTCGCCATGAGACGAGCCGGCAGACTCATCCAGAAGCCCGATCGGGGCAGACGAGCATGCTGGGGAATGGGAGGTCCGTGGGGGGATACCCGGTGGAGGCAGTCCCATTGGAGTCCCCAAATCGCCCCCAGTGCTAGCCGCGCTGGCCTCATACCAGTGGGTAAAAGGACCGAGGTGGGGAGCCTCTGGGGTGGCTTGCTTTCCTACGAAGGCGAGCCGTGAATGCATCGTTGCCATGGACATGTCCTCCCAATGAGTACACGACCAACCACGAACGCTGTCTCCACGTGAACAGTGCCCAGACATGAAAGGCAGTGATCATGACTGTCAGAAGGCGAGAGATAACGAGCGCAACCAGGAATAACACACAAAGGAAAGGCATCTTTAAAAAGACGCATCTTTAAAAAGACGTTCCGTGTGTGCTGCTCTTTTAGAGAAATATACTCTTTTAGAGAAATATACTCTTATTTCTGCCGAAGCGCCCAGGGGCATTCTCTGCAGTGCACTAGTGCAGAGGAGGGAGAAGCCGCTGAAATGCGCCATCAGATCCAGCAGAGGTGAATGAATAGTTGTGGGAATTCAGCTCAGTGAGCATGACCGTTCGACTCTGAAGAGAAAATCTGAATGAGTGGTTGCATACCAGCTCCTTTTATACCCGTATGTCCAGGGGAGTGGCATGCAAATACCACTCGCCAATTTGCATTGGCCTTTTATCAAAGACCAGAGGTATCTCGGGCTCCCACGAGTGATCCCTAGTGTCACTACATCGACACAACGTCAAGTGAGTGACAGATAGGGAAAGGTAATTGTACTAAGACATAAGATGTCTTATCTCGGTGCAAAGTTTAAAATCAGTTCCTACATTTGCAGTATGGGGATTCCACCAGTAAGTGATATCAAAGAGCTATCAATCATTTTTAATACTAGCCATGATTTATGTGTCAGTAGAATAATAATATTAATAATAATACGTTTATTATTTATAGCACCTTTCCAAAGCTCAAGGACACTGTACAGAAATTAAACCTAAAACGTTAAACAGAGAAATACATAACAATATAACAAATATACATTACAAACCAATAAACAATGGGAGAAAAGTAAGGCATATTTCAAGCAGGTAAGACACGGGCAAGCAGGATGGGAGCCAACAGTCCCAGAGAGGCCGATTGAGAACATACAGTATACATAGGGTGGCCAGATGTCCCGTTTTCCCCAGGACAGTCCCGTATTTAAGCACTTTTTCTAGTGTCCCGACTTATTAAAAAAAATTGTGTTTTAATATATATATATATATATATATATACCATTTTTTGTAATATTATTTTGTGTAATCAAAAGTTATGTGGTTATTTTTAGATTTTTTTTCTAAAACGTGCCCTTGAAATTTGCATGAAATTTACATTTGGCTGTCCCGTTGCCCAGACAGATGTGTATATACTGTAAATTTGCACATAGTTAGTTTGCCTGGTTAGTGAGTGTGTAGTAAAAAAAGCACTTTTGTATTTACTTATTTTTTCTGTTTTTTTAAAAACAATGATGTTTGGGGTCAGATTTACTCCAAACATAAGTAATGTTACTATTTTGGAAAACAAATATTTTTTTTTTCAAACAAAAAGGGATAGTTATATATGTTCAGTAACATATATAGAACATATACAGCTATATTTCTTTCATTATTTTGTGTAAATTAAGAAATGATATGGTTATTTCTGTATTTAGTTGCTTTTCTGAAATGCACATTCCTACTTCAGTAAATGTAAGAGTTAATGATACACTTATTTCTATTCTTTTATTGGTTCAATAAGCTCAGGTTAAATGGAAAGGAACATTTAAGCAGGAAAAAAAGGTTTATTTCATAATTATAATTATCATTTTCACACTTTAATCATCGGGGTAACAGTGACCCCCAAACAACAAGGAAGTGAAGGAAATCTCAACAGAACATAAGGGATATAACAAAAAAGACCCTTCCACAAGACTGTTAGCATTGATGCTCCCTTTAGAGTGCCTACATCAAAAGCTTGGAGTGAGTCATAGGGATGTTTAAGATTGAAATTCACCCCTTTTGAAAAGAACACTGAACTTGCAGTCTTCGACCCAGAACTTGATATGTTTTTCCTTGTTTAATGTGGAGAAAATCCACATCCACATTTCACAAAATCTCACAGCAATTTTCATGGTGAACACGATCATTGAATACTACAGAATACCACTAGAGTTTAGTAGCTATTATTTTTCCAGGAATGAAGTACTATTGGCAGTTGTCAGTCACTGCCTTTCACATCGATTGGCTACTTGAAACCTGGAAAACAAATCTGGGCTGGAAAGACCTTTAAACCGCTAAACTCACACAAACGCTTTCTCCATCATCATGTTTTATTCACTTCTCATTGGTTTGGCTATTTTATTGCCTATTTTTTAAATTCATTTTTGATTCCTGTATTTTATTAAAGGATTTATGTATGTACTCAAACTAATTAATGTTGTGAGATTAATTACTAAATTCAGGAGCCAAACGCCCTGTTACACGGTACTGGAATGTTTTCAGGACGCTGCAAGGAATCATCCGGATAAACACATTATAATTTTTAAGAGAGAGTTTTATTCTTACCGCAACACTGACAGAATCAGTAACAGAGTCGCGAATGTGCCAAAATAGACCCAGGCTGAACCAGAATATTAGAGATAATTTTTTTACTTCAAATATATAAAATAGTTTAAAAATGCATAAATTCTGATTTTTGAAAGGATGAAAGAACTGTTTGAATGCACTGCTTCTCTGTTGTTAAGGAAAAACAAGTTTTCAGCTAGCGACCCTAAATCAGTGTGGAGTGGCATGAAACAACTTACAAATTACAGGAATGCTACCCCAACCCTGTGGTGGACCAACAACTGGCTGACGACCTGAATGTGTTCTGTAGATTTGAAAGGCCCAATCTCACACCCCACACCCGCTCTGACCTTCACTTCACACAAACACCAACACCTCCTGCAACCCCCCTCCTCCCCCCTCCTGCTACTCAACCTGCACTTAAGGTCTGTGAAAATTATGTGTGCCATCACTTTCGGAAACAAAAGATAAGGAAAGCTTCAGGCCCAGATGGCGTTTCACCTGCATCTCTTAGATCCTGTGCTAACCAGCTGGCCCCCATCTTCACACAGATCTTCAATAGATCACTGGAGCAGTGTGAACTCCCATGCTGCTTCAAATGCTCCACTATCATCCCCATCCCAAAGAAACCAAAAATCACAGGAATTAATGACTACAGACCTGTTGCCCTGATGTCTGTGGTCATGAAGTCATTTGAAAGACTGGTGTTGGCCCACCTGAAGGACATCACTGGACCCTTTCTAGATCCCCTTCAATTTGCTTATCGAGCAAACAGGTCTGTGGCTGATGCAGTCAACATGGGATTGCATCATATCCTGCAACATCTGGAGAGACCAGGGACATATGCAAGGATCCTTTTTGTGGACTTCAGTTCAGCTTTCAACACCATCATCCCAGCTATTCTCCGGACTAAATTACACCAACTCTCTGTTCCCACGTCTATCTGTCAGTGGATTACCAGCTTTCTGACGGACAGGCAGCAGCTTGTGAGACAGGGGAAACTCACTTCCAGCACCTGTACAAAAAGCACTGGTGCCCCCCAGGGATGTGTGCTCTCTCCACTACTCTTCTCCCTCTACACCAACGACTGCATCACCAAGGACCCCTCTGTCAAGCTCCTGAACTTTGCAGACGACACCACTGTCATCGGCCTCATTTGAGATGACGATGAGTCTGCATACAGAAGGGAGGTTAAACAGCTGGCTGTCTGGTGCAGTCAAAACAACCTTGAGCTGAACATGCTCAAAACGGTGGAGATGATTGTGGACTTTAGGAGGAACCCCCCAACACTGTCCCACCTCACCATTCTAAAAAGCACTGTGGCAGCAGTGGAGTCATTCAGGTTCCTGGGCACTACCATCTCACAGGACCTGAAGTGGGAGACCCACACTGACTCCATTGCAAAAAAGGCCCAGCAGAGGTTGTACTTCCTTCGCCAGTTGAGGAAGTTCAACCTGCCATAGGTACTGCTGATACTGTCTGGGTTGGTTCAGCTACGAAATCGGATATCAGAAGACTACACAGGACAGTTCGGACTGTTGAGAGGATTATTGGTTGCCCCCTGCCCTCCCTTCAAGAACTATACACTTCCAGAGTGAGGAAAAAGGCTGGAAAAATCACTCTGGACCCCACTCACCCAGCCCACTACCTTTTTGGCTGACGCTTCAGAGCTCAGAAGGCTATTCTTCTCATGAACAGTTAAAACTGCCCCATTGAGCAATAATTAATGTGCAATACACAGCTTAGTCTTTTTATATTTATCCAACACATCCTACCTCTTCTGCCATTACATTCTCTTGCACTGTATATAATGATTTGTATTTAGATTTGCACTACGTGTGTGTATGTGTGCGTGTATGTATGTATATATATATATATATATATATATATATATATATATATATATATATATATATATATATGTGTGTGTGTGTGTGTGTGTGTGTGTGTGTGTGTGTGTATATATGTATGTATATATGTATATATGTGTAAGTCTATGTATGTGTGTGTGTGTGTATGTATATATATATATATATATATATACATATATTCTATTGTGTATTCTACATATACTTTATTTCTTTTCAATATTTATTTATTTTATATTCAATTTTAATTATTTTTTGAAAGTCTTGTAGCTTTTTTTTGTATTGTTGTGTACTGGAAGCTCCTGTCACCATGACAAATTCCTTGTATGTGTAAGCATACTTGACAATAAAGCTCATTCTGATTCTGATTCTGAAAAGGCACTTAAAGAGAGCATATAAGTAATGCATACAACTCTAGTGGTTAAATCCATGTCTTCAGAAGTGATATGATAGGTTTGGGTGAGAAATTGATAAATTATACATCCTTTTTTACTATAAATCTCCACTTTCACTTTCATGTTGCTCTTCTTGTGTTTTTGGCAATTTGCATTCGTTATGCATGTTGCCACCTACTGGGTAGGGAGGAGAATTCATAGTAAAAAAATATTAAATATTGATCTGTTTCTCACCCACACTTACATATCGCTTCTGAAGGCATAGATTTAACCACTAGAGTCGTATGGATTCCGTTTATGCTGCCTTTTATGTGCTTTTTGTAGCTTCAAAGTTCTGGGCACCATTCACTTGCATTGTATGGACCTACAAAGCTGAGATATTCTTCTAAAAATCTTAATTTGTGTTCTGCAGAAGAAAGAAGGTCATATACATCTGGGATGGCATGAGGGTGTGTAAATTTCATTTTTGGGTGAACTATCCCTTTAATGCATACATTGTCTTAATTAGTAAGAACATTAATTAGTGGTCCAGAGAAATGGGCTTTTCAATGGCCAAAAGAGGTTCTATAGAGCTGGGTGGCCGATAGCTGGTATAATGCCTAAATATACAACAGAATTTAGAAGCAGGTTTTCTGCAGGTCTTAAAAAGGTTCTGCAAATTAAGGCCTTAAAAATTACTTAAATTGGAGCAACAAGTCTTAAATTCATAAGGTCATGGCATTAAATGTTGTATGAGGGATTGTTTTCTCATTGCATTTAAGTAGCGTGACCAGACATCCCTTTTTTAAGAGGTGTGTCCCAGTGTCCCAACAATTCTCTAAACAATGTATTTATGTCCCAGTTTCAGCAGGTAGGCTAACTGATTTTTTCTAACTACATTTAATGTACTCATTTTCCTTCTAGCTATTGTCTTTCATATTGTTTGCAGAGAAGAGAAGAAATTTCGATGTGATTTTATTTGACGATACTTGCAGTCTTTCAGGAAATCTGCTGAAATGTATCTGGTTCAGGGGCGGATTTAGGCATGGGTGGCATCTTGCAAGGGCACAGAGTGCACTTATATGTTGAGATGTGGGATGTGTATTTTGAATTTTAGGTCACAATGTTGTGAATTTAGTGTTAAAATGTGTACCTGACTGACATGACAAGTCATTTCATAAATACACATGCAATATGACATCATATGGATAGAATGGGCAACATGGAATTTGTACATTAAAAAAGCTAAAATGTGGTTAAATCGTGAAAAAACTAAATCTTAAATAAAATGTCCTGGTTACTTTTGTAACCTTCATTCCCTGATGGAGGGAACGAGACGTTGTGTCGATGTAGTGACACTAGGGGTGACTCTAGGTAGTCCCAAACACCTCTGCTTTTTTGAAAAAAGGTCAATGAGAATTGGCGAGTGGAATTTGCTTGCCACTCCCCCAGACATACGAGTATAAAAGGAGCTGGTATGCAACCACTCATTCAGGTTTTGTGCTGAGGAGCCAAGACCAGGTCCCGGCCATTTCAGCTGGTAGTTCAGCATTGTGGAAAGAGGGACACAACATCTCGTTCCCTCCATCAGGGAACAGAGGTTACGAAAGTAACCAGGACGTTCCCTCTCTGTCACTCACTCGACGTTGTGTCGATGTAGTGACACTAGGAGTCCCTATACAAAACACCACAACTAGCTGAACTGTGTTACGTGAACTGGTGGTGTGTGACAGGCAGACTGCTGTGTGCCTAGTAGTGAGCGCACCAGGCCGTCACGTGACCTCCCCCAACGCTCTTATGAGCGTCGAACGGTCCATCAGGAACAAGTCGACTGCCCAACTATAGGGACAGGCTAGCCCAGCTGAGGCCTCTTTTCCCTCTCTTTTCTCCCCAAAAAGAGTGGAATTTGTGGGGCCTCTACCCAAGGAAGATGCAGTTTGCCATCAGGGAAACAATTTTTGCAGAAGATATCACATGGGGTTGCCTTCGGGGAACCAGCACATGTGGAGCTCCTACCTCAGTACAGGGGCTCATTAGCGCATGTACTGGGCCGGTCAGCCAGTTTCTCCGCAAACTAAGCTGCCAGAGGGCTAAGGAGGATAGTCATCCAGGGATCACAGTCTGTGAACACGACTGGAAGTCAAGATCAAACGTCTTCCCTTCAAGGGAGGGGTAAGGCGCTATGCGCAAGTGGTACACATGGCCATCTGTCCCGGAACTTACCTGCTCATGCCTGCCAATACACGGGATGAGACCGGCTCAACCCGGAGACTGTAGAACAACGCAAAGGTGTTGGGTGTTGCCCAGCCCGCTGCTCTGCAGATGTCTGCCAAAGAGGCGCCACTGGCCAGGGCCCAGGAGGCCGCCACACTCCTGGTGGAGCGGGCTCGTAACCCCGCAGGGGGTGGCACGTCCTGAGCCTGATATGCCATCGTGATGGCATCGATGACCCAGTGGGCGATCCTCTGTTTGGAGACGGTGCTTCCTTTCCGCTGCCCACCAAAGCAAACAAAGAGCTGCTCAGAGCTTCTAAGGCTCTGCGTGCAATCCAAATAGATGCGTAAAGCTCGCACTGCACACAGCAACACCAAGGCTGGGTCTGCCTCCTCCTGGGGCAGCGCTCGCAGGTTCACCACCTGATCCCTAAAAGGAGTCGTGGGAACCCCGGTCGGGGTCCAGGATCACGTGAAAGTAATCAGACCGAACTCCAGACACGATTCGCTGACAGAGAACGCCTGCAAGTCCTTGACCCTTTTGATGGAAGTGAGCGCAGTTAGGAGGGCAGACTTCAAAGAGAGTGCCTTAAGCTCAGCTGACTCCAAGGGCTCTAAGGGAGCTCCCTGTAGACCCCGAAGGACTACTGAGAGGTTCCATGAGGGGACGAGACGCGGTCCGGAGGGATTCGACCTCCTAGCGTCTCTCAGGAACCTGATGATCAGGTCATGCTTCCCCAAATACTTACCATCTACTGCATCGTGATGAGCCAAAATAGTGGCTACATACACCTTCAGAGTGGAGGGGGACAGCCTCCCCTCTAGCCTCTCCTGCAGGAAGGAAAGCACTGATCCAACTGCATATCTCTGGGGGTCTTGGCGGCAGGAAGAACAGCACTGTTGGGCCTCATGTATTCAGATAGAAGACAAAGGCAGGCCTAACACAGTCGTAAAACCTAACTCAGGCCCCCACATACCAAGTCGTAAATCTAACTGATAAAAACCGTGCCAAAATCAAACAAAGGGAGTCCAAAACAGACTACAAATCCCATGAAGCCTTGCTCACTAAAGGATCAAACTCTCAACTCCTATTGGATGAGGCACACAACAGAACGTCCCTCAACCATGACATCATCAGGAGTAGAAATACCTCTGAAATGCTTCCGGGATTTGCTTCCAGCAACTTTGTCCGCCGTGGGTAGACGCAGCTCATCGCTGCTCTCAGGTACAGTCTCGTGGCACAAGGAAGTAACGTCCAACTTGAAACTGTGGCCATACAATCTCCACCTCGCTGGACAAGTTGAGATTACTCTGTGTTCAACGAACACTCTAACGGATCCGAAGCAGACCGCCGAGCAATCCGAATCTTCATCTGTTTGCCTGCAGAAGTGAAGAGATTAAAGATTTCTCTTCCATCTTCAATCAAGTTGATGTTTCTGATTTCTCCGCCAGCCCGCCAAGAATCAGCAGCCGTACCGCCCACCGACAGAGCGAGGAAACGGCCTCCCGTCATCACCCAAGCCTCGAGGAACCGAGTCTGAGTTAAATGACGGATGAACACACATTCCACCTGCATCCTCATGCGATTCAAGTAAGAGGTTTAGGTCTGGGCAGAGATAGAATATTATAGTGTGTTATTCTTGTGTACCAAGGTTTTTGCTTGTACCGTTTACGGACCGCCATGTCCGCTCAGGGTATTAATTATCACGAATTTGATTTGCTGTATTGTGGTCCAACCACATTGGTCTGTTGTGCATTTCCGCCATCGCGGGTGAGACCGGCAAACTGAGTTTATCCATTAAAGAATCAAAGAACACAGAACGGTTTATGAGCCGTCCACCGCATCTCTGAGTGATAAACTAACAGCTGCTTTCTCTCTCACGATCGCGAAATCGGCTTTGGGGCCGTCACTTAATTCTCTCTCTCTCGTACTAACCACACACACACATGCGCGCAACTCCTCACAAACATTCTGGCACACATTTTTGGCTAGTAGATAGCTTCATGATAAAGCTCAGCTTTGTCCCTAAGCTATTGTACAAGCAGATACACGTGGTAACTGGTAGACGCCATTGACTGGTTTCTCTCCGCCCACATTCACTGTCATATTCCCTAGCCAGAAGTCTCGTGTGACACACTCTCCACGTGAGTCACGTCCACCATTTTGTGCACGTCCCTCCTTGAGTGTCCCTGGTGAGGATGCCATATGCCCCAGGAGCCTCTGAAAATGTTTCAGTGGAACCGCTGTTCTCCATCTGAATGCCTTCAGACAGTTCAGCACCGACTATGCACGCTTGTTCGTGAGGTGCGCTGTCATCGAGACTGAGTCCAACTCCAAACCGAGAAAAGAGATGCCCTGAACCGGGGAGAGCTTGCTCTTTTCCCAGTTGACCCGAAGCCCCAGTCGGCTGAGGTGCCAGAGCACGAGGTCCCTGTGTGCGCACAGCAACTCTCGAGAGTGAGCTAGGATTAGCCGTCGTCGAGATAGTTGAGGATGCGGACGCCCGCTTCCCTTAGCGGGGCAAGGGCAGCCACTGCGACCTTCGTGAAGATGCGAGGGGACAGGGACAGGTCAAAGGGGAGGACCTTGTACTGGTACGCCTGGCCTTCAAAGGTAAACCGCAGGAAGGGTCTGTGTCGAGGTAAGACCGAGGCGTGAAAGTACGCGTCCTTCAGGTCTATCGCTGCGTACCAATCTTGATGCCGGACGCTCGCTAGAATGCGTTTTTGAATCAGCATCTTGAACGGGAGTCTGTGCAAAGCCCGGTTCAGTACTCGCAGATCCAGGACTGGTCGCAACCCACCGCCTTTCTTCGGTACAATGAAGTAAGGGCTGTAGAACCCTTTCTTCATCTCGCAGAAGGGTAGCGATCTCCGCACGCAAGGTAGCGGCATTCTCACCCTTCACCGAGGTGAAGCGGACGCTGCTGAACCTGGACGGGTGCCTGGCGAACTGAATCGCGTAGCCGAGTCGGACGGTCCGGGTCAGCCATCGTGACGGGTTGGAAAGTGCGAGCCATGCACCCAAACTCCGGGCGAGGGGGACCAAGGGAATGATCATGTCGGATGTACCAGCGGGTGGGGCCTCGCGGCGGGGCAGAGCTCGAGGTACCACGTCGAGGGGACTCGAGCTCCGTGGCCATTCTGAGTCCAGGGATATCTAAGCACTTACCTGGCTCCTGTCACCCACCATAAGATTGGCCGAGGAGGGGGGAGGAGGTTTCTCATCCCTGTAGTCCACTGGAACCAATCCCGTGTGGGCTGGGTGCACAGGGGCGTGGGGTCCGCCGCTGGAGCGCCATAGCTGCCAAAATGGGACGGTGGATGGTGGTCGTGACGACGGCCGTGCGCACCGGATATGTGACCCAGGAGACGAGGCAACCATTCTTTTGTCAGGCTTTTGGGTGCCGCAGCCTCCTGGGCATGCGGCGACAAAAGATTCTCCTCCCAGCTCTCCAATGGGGGATGGAGTGGTCTGTCGACCAGCCCCAGAGAAGTGGGTCTCCCTGCCCCTGGGTCGCCCGTCTCGGGGCCGCTTTGAAGCCTTCCTCGGGTTCTTAGTGGCAGACCGTGAGACGGGTGGCATCTGCTTCCTGCAGAGGGCTCCACGCCGGAGCCGGGTCACGGGGGCGGGCTGCGGCAGAGCCGGTGTTGTTGCTGCAGGAAGACGCCCTTGGCAATGAGCAGACAGGGTGCGGGGTCTTAAGCCGTGCCGGGGCAGAATATGTTGTAAAACCTCCGTCTGCTTCTTCACCGCCGAGAACTGCTGGGCAAAATCCTTGACGGCATCGCCAAACAGGCCAACCTGGGAAATGGGGGTGTCAAGGAACCGTGCCTTGTCCGCCTCTCCCATCTCGACCAAGTTGAGCCAAAGGTGGCGCTCCTGGACCACCAGGGTGAACATTGCCTGCCCGGGAGACCGCGCCATGACCTTCGTCGCCCAGAGAGCAAGGTCGGTCGCCGAGCGCAGTTCCTGCATCAATCCCAGGTCAGAACTACCCTCGTGCAGTTCTTTTAGTGCCTTGGCTTGGTGTACTTGCAGGAGAGCCATGACGTGCAGGGCAGAGGTGGCTTGTCCAGCGGCACCATAGGCTCTAGCCATCAGGGATGAGGTAAACCTACAGGCCCTGGACGGGATCTCGGGCACCCACGCCAAGTGGAGGTGCTCTGCGGACACAAGTGCACCGCGAGCACCTTATCCACCTGGGGGATCACCGAATACCCCCTGGCTGCTCCGCCATCGAGGGTAGCGAGAGCGGGGTAGCTGAAAGACTGGGATATTGTCAACTCTTCATGCACTTCCGGGAAGAAAGGTCACAGCTCGACAATCGGTTCCTGGGGGCGGGCCGTGGCCGGCGCCCCGTACCCAGGAACCAATCGTCGAGCCGCGAGGGTTCAGGGGAGAGTGGAGGGTTCCACTCTAGCCCGACGCTCGCAGCCGCCCGGGAAAGCATGTCCATCATTTCCGCGTCAGCGTGAGACTGGGCGACCGTTCCCGAAGGAGGAAGCCAAGCCAAAGCCTCTGCATCAGACTGGATGAGCCCGCTCTCTGATGCCGCACTCGATAACTCATCATCTTCCAGAGCTCCGAACGAGAAGTCGAACTCGCGCTGAGACGAGCCGCTGGTCTCGTGCAAGAGCCTGATCAGGGCAAGCGAGCGTGCTGGGGAATGGGAGGTCCGTGGGGGGATACCCAGTGGAGGTGGTCCCACTGATGTCCCCAAATCGCCCCCAGTGCTAACCGATGTGGCATCAAACCCGTAGGTAGAAGGACCGGTGCGTGGAGCCGCTGGTCTTACGAAAGCAAGCCACGACCGCAACATTGCCATGGTCATGTTCTCCCAATGACGACATGACTCATCCATGAACAATGTCTCCACGTGGGCAGTGCCCAGACATGTAAGACAGCGATCGTGGCCGTCAGAAGCGGAGAGGTATCGACCGCAACCAGGAATAACACACAAACGGAAAGGCATCTTTAAAAAGATGTTCCATGTGTGCTGCTCTTTTAGAAAGAAAATATACTCTTTTTAGAATATACTCTTTTAGTTGTGTCTGCCGAAGCGCCCAGGGATGTTCTATGCACTCCACAGGTGCTTTTGCACTGAAAATTTAATTTATTTAAAAAACGAAAACTGAAATCAAATAAACCACTTAAACCTGACCCCTCCCCCCCCCCCCCCACACACACACACACAAACATGTCCCATTTTGTAAAAATCTTGTCACCCTGAGTATACAACACACACTGGTGGCCAAAAGTTTGGAATAATGTACAGATTTTGCTCTTATGGAAAGAAATAGTTACTTTTATTCACCCAAGTGGCATTCAACTGATCATAATTTATAGTCAGGGCATGAATAACATGAAAAATTACAATTACAATTTGAAATTTTTTTCCAAACTTCTTAAACTACTTCAAAGAATTATCATAAAAAAATCCTCCATGTGCAGCAATGACAGCTTTGCAGATCCTTGGCATTCTAGCTGTCAGTTAGTCCAGATACTCAGGTGACATTTCACCCCACGCTTCCTGTAGCACTTGCCATAGATGTGGCTGTCTTGTCGGGCAATTCTCATGCACCTTACAGTCTAGCTGATCCCACAAAAGCTCAATGGGGTTAAGACCATAAACCTTTTTTCCAATTATCTGTTGTCCAATGTCTGTGTTTCTTTGCCCACTCTAACCTTCTCTTTTTGTTTTTCAGTTTCAAAAGTGGCTTTTTCTTTGAAATTCTTCCCATAAAGCCTTCATACCTGAGTCTTCTTTTCTCAAACTAGAGACTCTGATGTACTTATCCTCTTGTTTAGTTGTATCTGGGCCTTCCACATCTCTTTCTGTCCTCGTTAGAACAAGTTATCCTTTGTGTTTGAAGACTAGTGTACACCTTTGTATGAAATTTTTTTTGTCTCTATGATGTTCTGGTGCAGAGATATGTGATTTGTTACTTGGTTGCTGGGTAACCCCATCTGGTTGCTAAGCAGTTACCAAGATGATACTTATCAAGGCTCCTTGCCATCCTGAGTGAAATAAGTCAACCCGGAAGTCTCTACGATGTTCTGGTGCAGAGATATATGATTTGTTACTTGGTTGCTAGGGTAACCCCATCTGGTTACTAAGCAGTTACCAGGGTGATACTTATCAAGGCTCTTTGCCATCCTGAGTGAAATAAGTCAACCCGGAAGTCTCTACGATGTTCTGGTGCAGAGATATGTGATTTGTTACTTGGTTGTTAGGGTAAGCCCATCTGGTTACTAAGCAGTTACCAGGGTGATACTTATCAAGGCTTTTTGCCATCCTGAGTGAAATAAGTCAACCCGGAAGTCTCTACGATGTTCTGGTGCAGAGATATTTTGATTTGTTACTTGGTTGCTAGGGTAAGCCCATGTGGCTGCTAGGCAGTTGCAAGTGTGATACCAAGAAGGCTGCATGCTGTTCTGAGTCATACAAGCCAAAAATGAAGTCTCTATGACATTCTGATCCTGAGATACCCATATAAGTCAGTGGGGTTTGGTTGCTAGGGTGCTCTAAATGGTTGCTAGGGCATGGCTAAGTAGTTTCCATGATGATACTTGAAGACTGATTGCTCACCCAATTCAAACAAGCCAACTCTCATGTCTGTAGGACATTCTGATCTGAAGATATCCATCTAAGCCATTTTGAATGGCGGTCAATGGGTTTTGGTTGCTAGGGTGCACTAAATGGTTGCTAGGTTGTATGCAGTTGCTAGGGTGTTAAAGTGATGGAGTGAAAGAAAGAATAAAAATAGTGGAGTGATGGAAAGATAGAAAAGAGAGTGATAGATAGAAAGTATGATTGGTAGAGTGATAGTAAGTAGGTTGAATCCTCTAAAGGAGTTATTACAGGGAAACATTTTCACACCTTGAATGGGAGTCAATTTAAAATCAGTCCTGTCGGAAGTCTGATACAGAATTACCTGAAGTCCGATCAGTTAGAAAAGAGATAGCAACCTGAGTCAGACCAGTCTGAAAGTCTGTGGTGAGTTTGGTGTTTGTAGCTTGAAAGCTCTAAGAGGAGATACTATTTAAATTTTGGCTCAGAATAATAATAATAATAATAATAATAATAATGTTTAAATAGTAGATCAGTATGTTGGCTTTGTCAAGCCAACATAATGAAAATAAAATCAGTATAGCCTTACAGGTGAAAGTCCCTAAGTCTATCAGGATTTTTTACAACAGGACACCATTATTTAGTTAAATAATAGTAATAATAATAATAATCATCATCATCATCATCATGTTGAATTTATATAGCACCTTTCCAGAGTTTAAGAACACTTAACATTCTAAAATTTAGCACAGTTTAAAGAAGAAAAAAGATGGAGCATATTTCAGAATCTTCATTTTACATAAGGAGGAATATTCCTAATAGATGAATGCTCTATGGAGCATTTAAACCTTTATGGAGAATTGTAAAATTTTTTCAGAATAAATTCTTAACCACTGATGTGTGCATTTTCATTCATAATGTTTACACTTTAGAAATATTGGCTGCACAGATGAATACATTTATTGTAATTTTGGATATGTTTATTTAAAATGTCGCTTTGTCGTTGTGCTTTTTGGATAATCAGTCATACGAATATATATTTTTTAATATTATTCAGATGAATCCGTTATTCGTTTTAAAGTCATTATGCCTTTCCGACTAAGTTATTCGGCTTCAGGCACATCCCTAATTTGCACGTTCCCGAGAAGTCCATGAGACCGTAAGTTGTCCCGTTTGACATTTTAGCACTCAGAGCGGCACCCCCTTTGCACCCTCAATATGCCCTTTGAGTGTGCTCGCATCAGTGCGTGCTCCACAGCGGTCTACTACCCAACAGTCACTGCTGCTGATCTTCATGACCAGTCACAGCGGATTGGAGTTTCGTGAGGAAAAATCATGGCAGACGAGGCGATGTCAAGAATGGACTAAATATTGATTTTAATTATCGTTTTCTCTGATTGTCATGACGGATTACTTGCTTTTCTTGTGTATATAATATCATATTTTAGTTTGGTTTGTGTAATTGCTTCAAAACTTTGTATTATTTAGTTTTACAGATATATGGAATTACTCATATTCAGTTTTTATTGAATGGTTTTTCTTGGGGAAGTTTACATTCATACAAGTGAGTAACCTAACACTAAACCTTTGTCACTGTTGTTTAAAAGTGGATTTCAGAATTGTAGTGAATCTCAAAAATATCAAGACAGGAGAGAAAACCTGCACATAGTTGCGCAATTCCTGCTCATGTCTGCACTCACTTACATCACCAAAGTCTGGACTCCGAGAAAGACCACAAGGGCTTAGGGTAGCATTTGGGTCAGGCCATAGTCAACATTTGGTAGGGACAGTTTTATTATTTTAGTTTGACTTTAATATGTTGAATTTATCATTTAAACACCTATTCATTGTGCCATTTAGGCTCATAGCTCACTGTGCACTTTATTCCCTGCTATTTTGAGTAGTATTTGACACATATCCATTGCAGTAAACTTTCTTTATTTCCGAGTCCCCACTCCCGACAAACAAATGGATAATTGTTCGTGAACCCTCACGGTTAACCAAATATAATAAGCAGTTACAGTGCACATCCCTAGTGAGCACGATTTTTAGGTTGCATTCTCACCTTAAAATTTAATTTTTACTCCACTGACAGTTAGGTTTAGGGTTGTGGTTTGGGTTATGGGGTAGAGCTGATTAAATATTGAATAATGAATTGCCACCACCCTGTGTACATTTCACCCACAAACTGGTTAACGACACTTCCATGTTCAGCCACTGGGGGCAGTGTTTTGAATTTCGGTAATTACTGTACACTTTTAGCAGCAGAACATGTGACCTCCTGTTCCTGGACAGGGCTCTGGGAAGCCTGGCCCAGGGCCTGATTTTATGCAGAAACCACATTTGAAAACACAGCTAAACAAATTTACAATGGCAATGCAAGCTTTAAATTCTGCTTCAAATAGGTTTTTTATTCACACATTAGGTTTAATGATTAGAGCACATCAGATTATTGGTACCATATGGTTTAACAACTACAGTGTCACTAACATCAAATAGCCTATTGGATTTTTCAGGTGGACGGTTGGGGTAAATGTGGCTGTGATTGTAATATCTTTACTGGCTTTTACAGTAATAGCATGCCATTTATCTCTCTATTTAAAAAGAGTACATTATGTGAGAGAGTAGCTTCAATGCAAATGGGGCCTCCTCTTCCTCAGTGAGATGAATAGCACAGATGCAGGAATCATACCTACTGCTGTGTCACATAGCTAAAGATTACCATCCTGTCTGAGTAATCACTGTAAAAAATCGCTAGTAATTTCTTACAATAAAATCCTGCTTTCCGAATTTTACAGTAAAAACAATGCAGGTTATGCCATTTTCTGTTATTACACAACAAATTACTGTAAAAAAGAAATAACAATATCACACTGCATTGTGGGATAATTGTGATTCATTTGAAGTCACCATTATGGTGATTAGTGTCCCCTTTGAATGGAAACTTTTACTTATTTAAAGTTAATACATTTTCTCCTAGAAGTTTTGTTTTAAGAACATTATACCTTGCACTGTGCTGCAGGGAGAAAATTAGTTCAATTTAGAGATTGACTAAATCTGATCAAGATGAATAGTCTGCACAATGTGGTGCATTTGTAATCAAACAAGTGATACGATTGATCTGTTATTGCACACAAACCAAGAGTTGGCAACCAGGTATGCACAGATATCAACACTCAGTATACAAAACTCAACAATGTTGATAATTAAAATAAACATTGCAAGTAAAAAAAATGTATATACTGTATATATATATATATATATATATATATATGATCATTGTAATTCTACAATTAAGAACTGCTTTTGCAGTAATTTCCTGGCCCTGTTCACTGCAAAGTCACAGTATACAGTTGTCTTTAAATTGCAACAAAATGTAGAAACACTATTGTACAATATACTGTGAAGGTCATGCAACTAGTAGCCAGGAATTTACTGTGTACTCACACTAAAACATTTTACAGTGTAAATCTGTGGCCTCACTTTCTAGAAAAAAAAAAAAAAAGGAAAAAAACTTACCACTGCAGAATATATCAGCGGTTTTACTTTTCTCCCACCCCCACACCTTTAAGTTGGGGCTATTGTTAACACCCCAGCTTGTGAGGGTCACATTTTTGAAAATATCCTCACAAATATAGTGAAACATGATGAAAACCAACTTGTGGTGCTATTTTCAGAGGTCCTCTATTTTCAAAATGTTCATAATTAAGCACATTTTGTTTTGTTTTAAATCTACTGATATTAACTGGTTTCTGTGAGGGTTAGGTTTAGGGTTAGGGCTAGGAGTATAGCAAAAATCATCCCCTTTGTATGAAAAGTAAGTGTGTGTGTGTGTGTGTGTGTGTGTGTGCATGTTTCTACTACATTGTGGGGATCAAATGTCCCTACAAGTATAGTAAAACCTGAGATCACCTACCTTGTGGGGCCCAGCCAGCGATCCCCACGAGGGAAATGGCTTATTAAACATACTAAACTATGTTTTTTTGAAAATGCAAAAAGGTTTCTGTGAGGGTTAGGTTTAGGGGTAGGGTTAGGGTTAGGGGATATAAATTATTGTTAGATCTGTATAAAATCCATAAAATGCAAATAAATCTATGGAGAATCCCCACAATTATATAAAAACAAGTGTGTGTGTGTGGGGGGGCAGGTTTAAGTGGTTTACGAGGACTTTTTTTAGGTTACAAACTGGTAATTACAAGGGAATTATGCTATAAATGTAGTTTATGAGAACATTTCTAGTGTCCAAATTCAAATCGCTTAAAAAACATACTAAACTATGTTTTATTGAAAATGTAAAAATGCAGAAAGTTTTTTTGTGAGGGTTAGGTTTAGGGTATATAATCTATAGTTCGTACAGTATAAAAATCATTATGTCTATGGAGAGTCCTCAATGATAGCTGCACCAATGTGTGTGTGTGTGTGTGTGTGTGTGTGTGTGTGTGTGTGTGTGTGGGAGGGAGGGAGAGAGGGAGGGAGAGAGAGAGATGTTTGTTTTTGTTAAAGTCATTTACAGTAATCCCCTGTGAGATCGTCTGTATGAAGAAAACATTTTTCTCCATCTTTCACAAATCAGGACTTCTGACAAAACATCTTCTGACAAGATCCTGACAAGACCAGGTGCTGCACACGTTAGAACAGTGTACACAGACATACTAATTTCAAGGAACCGCCATGGACAGTTGACATGAAGACATGGTGTATAAATGCTATTATTCTGTATGTCTTTAAATACTCTTGCAAAGACAGATTCAAAGTAACATCTTTTTTTAAACAATTTAAATAAGGTAGTGGGTAACCAAGTTAATGTCACATTAAGCACATTTGTTAATACAATGCAGCTGGCATATTATTTAAGTTTCCGGATGGAATCTGCATATGGCTGTTGGTCTAATATTACCATTCTGCCTCATGTGCAAGGGCAATAATTCTCTAATTACTACCCTGAAAGAAATTACTGACCATTGTTTCAGTAAATGCCTGTTCAGTGTGAGCCAAATAATTGCCAGTTATCAGTGGCTGCTCTAGAGCATATTTTTTTCCAGTGCTAAGGATTCCATAGAGGAAAATATTAAAAAGATGTGACTTTGGAATGGAACACAGCCCTTGGAGACCTAAATTTTCCCTAAGTATTGAACAGCTAATGTAACTAAATTAGCTCATCTCATAGAAAACACATAAAAGGGGTGTTACCGCTGAAATTAGATTTGAAAGGGAGTGGGGGGTTGAAGCTCTTATTGGAAGTGAAGCATGTTGGGTATCCATATTAGCAATCATGGTGGCAGTGGAAGTCATGCATTATCCTCCGAAGGACTTTAATTTTCACATGAATTCTGTCTGGATAAGTGTCAGAACTGTATGGAGACTGTTGAGTGTGTGTGTGTTTGTGTGTGTTCGGGTGGAAAAGTGTGATATGGGAAGTGTGATATATAAAAACTTTTAATTTTAGATTGCTTTATTCTGTTATTATAGGTCAGTGTGTGAGTGTGTGCACCTGTATGTGCATGCATGCGTGCATGTGTTTTAATATGTGACTAGACTGTCACATATATCTGCAACAGGTGAATCTCTGAACATACAGTACAGTAAATGTCACAACTTGAGCACGGATTTAAAAAGCAGGGGTTAAACTATGACACCGACAACAGAGTGCAACAGTCGGGTTCCGAAAGTAAAAATTCCATTCATTTTCTCCACCAGCGAATTCATTTTTAACAATGTTTTAAAAACCTTTAAAGACAGAATACCATGAACTTTTACCCACGGGTATGAGGCCAGCGCGGCTAGCACTGGGGGCGATTTGGGGACCCTAATGGTACCACCTCCGCCGGGTATCCCCCTGCGGACCTCCCATTCCCCAGCATGCTCGTCTGCCCCGATCAGGCTTCCGGGTGTGTCCGCCGGCTCGTCTCACGGCGAGTTCGACCTCTTATTCGGAGCCCGCGAAAGTGATGAGCTCTCGAGCGCAGCATCGGAGAGCGGGCTCGTCCAGTCGGAAGCCTCAGCTGGGCTCCTCCCTTCAGGGTCGATTTCCCAGTCACAGGCTGACGCCATCGCTCTCCTGCAAGTCCGCCAAGGTGCTAAAGGAACTGCACAAGGGTAGTTCCGCCCCGAGATTGATGCAGGAACTGCGCTCGGCGACCGACCTCAATCTCCGAGCGACGGAGGTCACGGCGCGGTCTCTCGGGCGGACGATGGCCACACTAGTGGTCCAGGAGCGCCACCTTTGGCTCAACCTGATCGAGATGGGTGAGGCCGACAAGACACGATTCCTTGCTGCCCCCATTTCCCAGGCAGGCCTATTCGGCAACACCGTCGAGGACTTTGCCCAGCAGTTTTCGATGGTAGAGCAGTAGATGGATGCTAGCCGGCATATCCTGACCCTGCCCCTCCAGCCCGGCCCCGGCGTGGAGCCCACCGCAGGAAGCAGACGGCACCCGTCTCGCGGCCACCCAGAACCCATGAAAGGCTTCAAAGCGCCCTTGAGATGGGCAACCCAGGGACAACGAAACCTGCTGCTCTGGAGCTGGTAAGCAGATCTCCATCTTTTTATTACATTTTGCATTTAATTGCACTGCATGCCCAAGTGGCTGCAGTACTCAAGAGCTCAGCAAGAGCAGTTTCCTTGTTCCCTGGGTCACGTATCTGGTGTGTACGGCCGTCATCACGACCACCGTCCACCACTCTATCTATACAAATCCGCCCCCGATGTGACAGTCTCCATGGGTCATGAGGACAGGCCTCTTCCTTCCCCATCCCAGGCTGTTCCGGGAGTGGTCACAAGGAGCCAGGTATGTTCTTCGATGTCCTTAGACTCAGCACGGCTATGACGTGGTGTGGCACCTCGAGCTCCGCCCCGCCGCGAGGCCCCACCTGCCGGTACGTCCGATGACATTGTCCCTTTGGTCCCCCATGCGCGGAACTTGGACGCATAGATTGTGCTATCCAATCCGTCACGAGGGCTGGTCCGGACCGTCCGACTCAGCTGCACGATTCACTTCACCGGGCATCCGCCCAGATTCAGCAGTGTCCACTTCACCTTGGTGAAAGACGAAAAACACTGCTACCTTGCTGGGAGATTGCTACCCTCCTACGGAAGGGCGCGATAGAACCTGTCCCTCCAGCCGAGATGAAGAAGGGGTTTTTCAGCCCCTACTTCATTGTACCAAAAAAGGCGGTGGGTTGAGGCCAATCTTGGACCTGTGAGTTCTGAACTAGGCTTTACACAGACTCCCGTTCAAGATGCTGACGCAGAAACGCATTCTGGCGAGCGTCCGGCATCAAGATTGGTTCGCGGTGGTAGACCTGAAGGATGCGTACTTCCATGCCTCGATCCTTCCTCGACACAGACCCTTCCTGCAGTTCGCGTTCGAGGGTCAGGCGTATCAGTACAAAGTCCTACCTTTCGGCCTGTCCGTATCCTCACGTCTTTCCAAAGATTGCAGAGGCTGCCCTTGCCCCATTAAAGATGGTGGGCATTCGCATTCTCAACTATCTCGACGGCTGGCTAATCTTAGCTCACTCTCGAGACATGTTGTGCGCACACAGGGACCTGGTGCTCTCAAACCTCAGCTGACTAGGGCTTTGGGTCAACTGGGAAAAGAGCAAGCTCCTCCTGGTTCATAGCATCTCTTTTCTCGGTTTGGAGTTGGACTCAGTCTCCTTGACGGCGCGCCTTACGAATGAGTGTGCCCAGTCGGTGCTGGCCTGTTTGAAGGCATTCAAACAGGGAACAGCGGTTCCACTGAAACTTTTTCAGAGGCTCCTGGGGCATATGGCATCCTCGGCGGTGGCCATCCCGCTCGGGTTGATGCATATGAGGCCGCTTCAGCACTGGCTCCAGACTCGAGTCCCGAGATGGCCATGGCGCCACGGGACACACCGCGTGGCCATTACGTTGGTCTGTCACCGTCTTTTCAGCCCTTGGACCGACCTCTCGTTCCTACGGGCAGGTGTTCCTCTAGAACTGGTCCCCAGGTGCATCGTGGTCTCGACAGACGCCTCCAAAACGGGCTGGGGCGCTGTTTGCAACGGGCACGCAGCCGCCGGCCTCTGGACGGGTCCGCAACTGTATTGGCACATCAACTGCCTCGAGTTGTTGGCAATTCTGCTCGCCCTGCGGAGGTTTCGGCCTTTGATCCAGGGCAAGCACGTGTTAGTTCAGACAGACAACACGACAATGGTAGCATACGTCAACCGCCAAGGTGGTTTGCGCTCTCGTTGTACGTCACAACTCGCCCCCCGTCTCCTCCTCAGGAGTCAGCAGCACTTCAAGTCGCTGCAAACCACTCATATCCCCGGCAACCTCAACACTACAGCGAATGCGCTGTCACAACAGGTTACCCTCAGGGGAGAGTGGAGACTCCACCTTCAGGTGGTCCAGCTGGTTTGGAGTCGATTCGACAGACACAGGTGCACCTGTTCGCCTCCCAAGAATCCTCTCCACTGCCCGCTCTGGTACGCCCTGACCAAAGCCCCCCTCGGCATAGACGTGCTGGCACGCAGCTGGCCCCCTGGCATTCGCAAATATGCATTTCCCCCAGTGAGCCTGCTTGCACAGGCCCTGTGCAAGGTCAGGGAGGAGGAGCAGATCGTCCTGCTAGCACCCTACTGGCCTACCCAGATGTGGTGCTCGGACCTCATGGTCCTCTCGACAGCTCCCCCCTGTCAAATTCCCCCGAGGAAGGACCTTCTTTCTCAGGGAAGGGGAAATCTGGCACCCACGCCCAGAACTCTGGAATCTCCATGTCTGGCCCCTGGACGGGATGCAGAAGACCTAAGCTGTCTCCCACCTGCAATGGTAGACAAGATCACTCAGGCTAGGGCCCCCTCTACGAGGCGCCTGTATGCCTTTTTAGTGGTGTCTGTTCGCTAAGTGGTGTTCTTCCCATCGGGAAGACCCCCAGAGATGCGCAGTCAGATCAGTGCTTTCCTTCCTGCAAGAGAGGTTGGAAGGGAGGCTGTCCCCTTCCACCTTGAAGGTGTACGTTGCTGCCATAGCAGCACACCACGACGCAGTCGACGGTAAGTCCTTAGGGAAGCACGACCTGATCATCAGGTTCCTAAGAGGCACCAGGAGGCTGAATCCCTCCAGACCGCGCCTCGTTCCCTCATCGGATCTCTGTAGTTCTTCAGGGTCTACAGAGAGTCCCCTTTGAGCCTTTGCAGTCAGTCAATCTTAAGGCACTCTCCTTGAAGACTGCCCTCCTGACTGCGCTCACTTCCATCAAGAGGACAGGTGACCTGCAAGCATTCTCTGTCAGCGAAACGTGCCTGGAGTTCGGTCCAGGTTACTCTCACGTGATCCTGAGACCGTGACCGGGCTATGTGCCCAAGGTTCCCACCACCCCTTTAGGGACTAGGTGGTGAACCTGCAAGCGCTGCCCCAGGAGGAGGCAGACCCAGCCCTGTCGTCACTGTGTCCGGTGCGCTCTTTACGCATCTATTTGGATCGCATGCAGAGCTTTAGAATCTCTGAGCAGCTCTTTGTCTGCTTTGGTGTACAGCGGAAAGGAAGCGCAGTCTCCAAGTAGAGGATCACCCACTGGCTCATTGACGCCATAACTATGGCATATCTCGCCCAAAACATCCCGCCCCCGGTAGGGCTACGAGCCCATTCTACCCATGGTGTAGCGGCTTCTTGGGCCCTGGCCAGAGGTGCCTCTCTAACAGACATTTACAGAGCAGCGGGCTGGGCAACACCCAACACCTTTGCAAGGTTTTACAACCTCCGGGTGAAACCGGTTTCGTCCCAGGTAGTGGCACACAATACAAGCGGATAAGCCCAGGATAGCTGGCCGGGTGTATCGCTTGCACATAGCGCCTTCCACCTCCTTTTGAGCTGAAGACGTGTGCCATTAATTCCCAGTAGTGTTCACAAAATTTGTTCCCTGGTTGACTTCCTCCGAGCCCTGTGGCAGTCGAATTTTCGGAGAGACTCACTGCCGGCCCAGTACATGTGCTAACTAAGAGCCCTGTTCTGGGGTAGGTGCTCCACATGTGGTGGTTCCCTGTAAGGCTAAACCCCTTGCGATCTATATCCTCCGCTAGTTTGTTTCCCTGCTGGCAAAGTGCGTCTTCCTTGGGCGGAGCCCCTCTGTCCCAGTCTCCATGTTTGTTGTAACTCCTCCCCCATTGGGCAGGATCTACCTTGAAGGCTCTCCACATTGTTGGAAAGACCATGTGACATATTTTTCCACTGAAATATCCCCCTCTCTTTGGGCGAGGTGTGGTCTCCGCGGTGTCTTCCCCTTGGGAGGGACACCCCCCAACTAGACCTGGAGGCCCAGTCGGATAATCCCCCTTCTTTTTAGGGAGTAGAAAAAGAGAAGGGGAAAAGAGGCCACGACTGGGTTAAGCCTGTTTCTATCTTTGGGTAGTCGACTTGTCCCCAAAAAGGGCCGTTCGACACATAACTGTGTCGGGGGAGGTTACGTGTCGACCTGGTGTGCTGGCTATGGGGCACACAGCAAGTCTGCCCACCACACACTGCCAGTTCACATAACACAGTTCAGCCTTGTGGCTTTTTGTATAGGGACCCCTAGTGTCACTACATCGACACCAACGTCGAGTGAGTGACAGATAGGGAATGTCATGGTTACTGGTGTAACCTCCGTTCCCTGATGGAGGGAACGAGACGTTGGTCCCTCCTGCCACAACGCTGAACTTCCCGCTGAAATGGCCGGACCTTATATCGGCTCCTCAGCGTAAAACCTGAATGAGTGTTTGCATACCAGCTCCTTTTATATCCGTATGTCCGGGGGAGTGGCATGCAAATACCACTCGCCAATTTTCATTGGCCTTTTATCAAAGACCAGAGGTGTCTCGGGCTCCCAAGAGTGACCCCTAGTGTCACTACATCGACACCAATGTCTCGTTCCCTCCATCAGGGAACGGAGGTTACACCAGTAACCATGACGTTTTCTTTTCTCGATCTTCTTGCTAGAGAACTTGATTGCTTGACGTTTTGCAAACTTGGCAAGTACTACTATTTCTCATCCATGATGGGCAGACCAACTTTTAATCTGAAAGGGCCATTCATCGTTGATTGGACTCTCATAATCGTGAAGCCTTTGGTGTGCAAAGGCCTTTAGTCAAAGTGACTGCCTTAGTCACCATTCACTTTCATTGCAACTTTTCTATTTTCCACATAAAAAAGTGAATAGTGACTGAGGCTATCATTCTGTCTAGCATCTTCTTCTGTGTAGCTTTTCATAAGAAAGAAAGCCATAGGGGTTTGAAATAACATGAGGGCGAGCAAATTATTTTAGGCTTTTAATTTTGAACATCAGAGTAAACCCCATGTTTCAGAAAAAACAGACACTACAATCTTGTTACCCCTTTTAACTTGTGCCTCAAGTGGGAGACACGTGTTTGCAGAAATTATCCTTTTACTGTCATCTGAGATTTTTCTAATATTAGTTAAATTTGGGATTTGGATTAAGGATGATTTTAGGAGAAAGCAGCTTCTACTTGGAGCAGGATAAATATTGGGAGGAGAGAGTTATGAGTAGGGGGATACAATGCTTATCTTCAGTGATTTTGTGTCATTGGCAGTCCAACTTTTAATTTTAAATCTGTGGCAGTTCTAACACTGAGTTCTAAAAGGCTGGAGCATCTCTTTTTCTTTCTTTCTGTCTTGATTCTAAATCAGAGAACTGAAAGTGCAGTATTTGTTGACTGTTTCCATCTTTTGCAAATTTCAATTACTCACATTAACCTTGACTCAGGCAGTCAGGGAAATTGCTGTGTTAATTTATCTGAAAATGATAGATTTTCTTGAATGAAAAAGACTCCACTTTACTGCAAAATAACAATGTTCACTCCTGTTTACCCCTGTCTTGCAGTGGGCTATTACTTCATATTCAGCCAATTACACAGGGTCTGTCTGCCTCCCTGTGCTGCTTCTGTGTATTATTGAGTTTGTGTGTCAAGAGTGTTAATGGAAAATCATTTTGTTCTAATGGACGAAAAGCAAAAGACAAAACTGCTAAACTGTCAGATTTGCCCTGTCTGCCTCTTCATTATTAGGCCAGAGTAACATCATCTTCCCCTCAGACTCAGATGATGACAGGTCAAATGGAGCATGAAGACCTGTGTTTGCAGATTAAAGATTTATGCTGACATCTAGCCACCTGTAAAGGACTTTGCACAATGATTTAAGTCCAAAGCCCAAAGCTTTACTTCTGATACCTTAAAAAACACATTAAGAACATTAACACTGGAAATCCCTGGTATGGAATCAACAAAGCTTTAAGGTTATAACAACCCAGACAGTTTAGTGGTCTTTGAGTCACCCAATCCAAAGCTGAAGCAAAATATCTCAATTTGTTTCCTATAAAAAGTTAATTGCCTCTTGTTCCAAATTTAATCCCAGAGCTCAGTCAATAAGTGTTTTGTTACCTCAGTATTACACCAGAGTGTTCAGAGGTCAAATTATGAAGGCACAGGAATTTTTAGCTCTCCAGAAGTTTATCACTCTCTTATTCTCAAGTTCCCTTCATGACATATTCTTGGTGTCTCTGAAATGGATCAAAGCACTACAGGAAATTCCAAAAATTATGTTTTCATCAAATAAAACAACCTTTCTCTCGACTTCACAATATAATTAAGTTTCATCTCCCTCCATCATCAAGCTATACAGTTATAAGAAAGTAAAGAAAAGTCACTCTGATATTACTTTACGGTGCCAAAGTTGGAGATGTGAAGTGTTTAATTTTGCCTAATGCTGTTAAAGTCTACATAGGCCATCCGTCAGAAGGGTAGGACATCAGCCCACATCTTGAGGCGACATCACTTCATGCTCTTTTTTTACTCTTATCAATCATTTAGAGATGAAGAGAACAGGAGGGATGCCATAGGCTTAAGATACCCCAAGGATTCGACCTTTTCTTCTTTGGGACGTTCTCTGTCTTTCTGCGGTCTTCTTAATTGGATGCTGCAGGGTTTTTCTCAATAGATGGAGAGTAAGACAGCTCTGAAGCTCTGTGTTTGTAAGAGACAGGAAAAGAGTTAGACAGACTATAAAAGAATCATAGTATTAGAGAGAGGAAATATGAGAGAACTGAAGGTTTGGAAGCACTGTTGTGACAGAACTAGTAGAACATCTTCAATAATTCCATCTTTAGTGTGAAGATGTGTAATTTCCTTCTTCCTGAGAAATGAATATTCTACATGCTGATGACAGAGGTAATTTTCAACACTTCTCTGTATACTGCAGAGCATTGGACTTTCATAACACTGAGAAGTTTAATGGGAAATGAACCATTTCATGAGATCAAACAATTTCAATGTGTTCACATTGATATGCAGTTCCTGAATGTTCATGTACCCTGAATTCGACCATATTCTGCTGAAATTATTAACAAGCGACATCTCCATCAGGCATTTTTTTTTTACCATCAATTCAGACATGTTCATCTTTCCTTGTGACGCTACTGATAGCATGCATGCTATCTCTGAGATACAGGTTCTGGTCCCATGGAGACCAGGAAGCAATCGCATTCACATAAACAATGGTGGGCACTATCTAGAGGTTTCATTTTTGCTCTAAAATTGCATTTCCCTATCTGTCACTCACTCGACGTTGGTGTCGATGTAGTGACACTAGGGGTCACTCTTGGGAGCCCGAGACACCTCTGGTCTTTGATAAAAGGCCAATGAAAATTGGCGAGTGGTATTTGCATGCCACTCCCCTGAACATACGGGTATAAAAGGAGCTGGTATGCAACCACTCATTCAGATTTTCTCTTCGGAGCCGAACGGTCACGCTCACTGAGCTGAATGCTACTGTTCATTCACCTCTGCTGGATCTGACGGCGCATTTCAGCGGCTTCTCCCTCCTCTGCACTGGTGCACTGCAGAGAATGCCCCTGGGCGCTTCGGCAGAAAAACTAGAGAGTATATTTTCTGAAAGAGCATTTTTCCCCTCTAAAAGAGTATATATTTCTCTAAAAGAGCGCACACATGGAACGTCTTTTTAAAGATGCTTTTCCGATTGTGTGTTATTCCTGGTTGTGCTCGTTATCTCTCGCCTTCTTACGGTCACGATCACTGTCTTTCGTGTCTAGGCACTGCTCACGCGGAGACAGCGTTCGTGGATGGTCATGTTCTCATTGCGAGAATATGTCCATGGCAACGTTGCGGTCGCGGCTCGCCTTCGTAAGAAAGCGAGCCACCCCAGAGGCTCCCGCCTCGGTCCTTTTACCCATGGGTTTGAGGCCAGCACGGCTAGCACTGGGAGCGATTTGGGGACCCCAATGGGACCACCTCCACCAGGTATCCCCCCGCGGACCTCCCACTCCCCAGCACGCTCGTCTGCCCCGATCGGGCTTCCGGGTGAGTCCCCCGGCTCGTCTCACGGTGAGTTCGTCCTCTTATTCGGAGGCCGCGAAAGTGATGAGCTCTCGAGCGCAGCATTGGAGAGCGGGCTCGTCCAGTCGGAAGCCTCAGCTGGGCTCCTCCCTTCGGGTCAATCGCCCAGTCACAGGCTGATGCGGAGATGACGACATGCTTTCCCGGGCAGCCACGAGCGTCGGTTAGAGTGGATTTCACCGCTCTTCCCTGAACCCTCACGGCTCGGTGATTGGTTCCTGGGCTTGTGGCGCCGCTCAAAGCCACGCCCCACCCCGTTCCTTTCTTCCTGGAAGTGCATGAAGAGCTGACAAGGTCGCGGGAGGCACTTTTTACTGCCCAGTCCCGATCTTTTCAGCTTCCCCGCTCTCACTACCCTCGACAGTGGGGCAGCCAAGGGTTATTCGGCAATCCCCCGGTGGATAAAGGCGCTCGCGGTGCACCTATGCCCGCAGAGCGCCGCCATCTGGCGCGGGTGCCCAAAGCCCCCGTCCAAGGCCTGTAGGTTTACGTCGTCTCTGACGGCCAAGGCCTACGGTGCCGCTGGACAAGCCGCCTCCGCAAGTCCGCCAAGGCGCTAAAGGAACTGCACGAGGATAGTTCCACCCCCGGGATTGATGCAGGAACTGCGCTCGGCGACCGACCTCGCTCTCCGAGCGACGGAGGTCACGGCGTGGTCTCTCAGGCGGACGATGGCCACACTAGTGGTCCAGCAGCGCCACCTTTGGCTCAACCTGGTCGAGATGGGTGAGGCCGACAAGACACGATTCCTTACTGCCCCCATTTCCCAGGCGGGCCTATTCGGCGACACCATTGAGGACTTTGCCCAGCAGTTCTCGATGGTAGAGCAGTAGATGGATGCTAGCCAGCATATCCTGCACCGGCACGGCTCAAGATCCCGCACCCCATCTACTCATCGCCAAGGGCCCGCCCCTTCGGCCTGGCCCCGGCGTGGAGCCCACCGCAGGAAGCAGACGCCACCCGTCTCGCGGCCGCCCAGAACCCGTGAAAGGCTTCAAAGCGCCCTTGAGACGGGCGACCCAGAACGAACAGCTCTGTAGCTGGTAAGCAGATCTTCATCTTTTTGTTACCTTTTGCATTTAATTGCTCTGCATGCCCAAGTGGCTGCAGTACTCAAGAGCTCAGCAAGAGTGGCTTCCTTGTTCCCTGGGTCACGTATCCGGTGTGTACGGCTGGCATCATGACCACCGTCCACCACTCCATTTGGCAGGTTGGCGCTCCAGCAGCGGTCTCCCGCCCTGAGCGCCCAGCTGTGGCACAAATCCGCCCCCGATGTGACAGTCTCCACGGGTCACGAGGACAGGCCTCTTCCTCCCCCGTCCCAGGCTGTTCCGGGGGTGGTCACAAGGAGCCAGGTAAGTGCTTCGATGTCCTCGGACTCAGCACAGCCACGACATGGTGTAGCACCTTGAGCTCCACCCCGCCGCGAGGCCCCACCTGCCGGTACATCCGATGACGTTGTCCCTTTGGTCCCCCTTGCGTGGAACTTGGACGCATGGCTTGCGCCTTCCAATCCATCACGAGGGCTGGTCCGGACCGTCCGACTCAGCTGTGTGATTCACTTCACCGGGCATCTGCCCAGGTTCAGCGGTGTCCACTTCACCTTGGTGAAAGACGAAAACGCTGCTACCTTGCGCGGAGATCGCTACCCTCCTACGGAAGGACGCGATAGAACCTGTCCCTCCAGCAGAGATGAAGAAAGGGTTTTACAGCCCCTACTTCATTGTACCGAAAAAAGGCGGTGGGTTGCGGCCAATCTTGGACCGGCGAGTACTGAACCGGGCTTTACACAGACTCCCATTCAAGATGCTGACGCAAAGACGCATTCTAGCGAGCGTCCGGCATCAAGATTGATTCGCGGCGGTAGACACGAAGGATGCGTACTTTCACGTCTCGATCCTTCCTCGACACAGACCCTTCCTGCGGTTCGCGTTCGAGGGTCAGGCGTATCAGTACAAAGTCCTCCCTTTCGGCCTGTCCCTGTCTCCTCGCGTCTTTACGAAGATCGCAGAGGCTGCCCTTACCCCGTTAAGGGAGGTGGGCATTCGCATTCTCAACTATCTTGACGACTGGCTAATCTTAGCTCACTCTTGAGACGTGTTATGCGCACACAGGGACCTGGTGCTGTCACAACTCAGCCGACTAGGGCTTCGGGTCAACTGGGGAAAGAGCAAGCTCCTCCCGGTTCAGAGCATCTCTTTTCTCAGTTTGGAGTTGGACTCAGTCTCCTTGACGGCGCGCCTTACGAACGAGCGTGCCCAGTCGGTGCTGGCCTGTTTGAAGGCGTTCAAACAGAAAACAGCGGTTCCAGAGGCTCCTGGGGCATATGGCATCCTCGGCGGTGGCCACCCCGCTCGGGTTGATGCATATGAGGCCGCTTCAGCACTGGCTCCACACTCGAGTCCCGAGATGGGCATGGCGCCATGGGACACACTGCGTGGCCATTACGTCGGTCTGTCACCGTCTTTTCAGCTCTTGGACCGACCTCTCGTTTCTACGAGCAGGTGTTCCCCTAGAACTGGTCTCCAGGCGCATCGTGGTCACGTCAGACGCCTCCAAAATGGGCTGGGGCGCTGTTGGCAACGGGCATGCAGCCGCCGGCCTCTGGACGGGTCCCTGGCTGCATTGGCACATCAACTGCCTCGAGTTACTGGCAGTTCTGCTCGCCCTGCGGAGGTTCCGGCCGTTGATCCAGGGCAAGCACGTGCTAGTTCGGACAGACAGCATGGCAGCGGTAGCATATGTCAACCGCCAAGGCGATCTGCGCTCCTGCTGTATGTCACAACTTGCCCGCCGTCTCCTCCAACGGAGTCAGCAGCACCTCAAGTCGCTGCAAGCCACTCACATCCCCGGCAACCTCAACACTTCGGCAGACGTGCCGTCACAACAGGTTACCCTCAAGGGAGAGTGGAGACTCCACCTTCAGGTGGTCCAGCTGGTTTGGAGTCGATTCGACAGGCACAGGTGCACCTGTTCACCTCCCAAGAATCCTCCCCACTGCCTGCTCTGGTACACCCTGACCGAGGCCTTCTTCGGCATAGACGCACTGGCACACAGCTGGTCCCCTGGCATTTGCAAATATGCATTTTCCCCCAGTGAGCCTGCTTGCACAGACCCTGGAGGAGAAGGTCATCCTGGTAAGCACCCTACTGGCCCACCCAGACATGGTGCTCGGACCTCACGCTCCTCGCGACAGCTCCCCCGGGCAAATTCCCCTGAGGAAGGACCTTCTTTCTCAGGGAAGGGGCACCATCCGGCACCCACGCCCAGACCTCTGGAATCTCCATGTCTGGCCCCTGGATGGGACGCAGAAGACCTAAGCTGTCTCCCACCTGCGATGGTAGACATGTTCACTCAGGCTAGGGCTCCCTCTACGAGGCGCCTGTATGCCTTTAAGTGGTGTCTGTTCGCTAAGTGGTATTCTTCCCATCGGGAAGACCCCCAGAGATGCGCAGTCAGATCAGTGCTTTCCTTCCTGCAAGAGAGGTTGGAAGGGAGGCTGTCCCCTTCCACCTTGAAGGTGTACATTGCTGCCATAGCAGCACACCATGACGCAGTCGACGGTAAGTCCTTAGGGAAGCGTGATCTGATCATCAGGTTCCTAAGAGGCGCCAGGAGGCTGAATCCCTCCAGGCCGTGCCTTGTTCCCTCAGCGGACCTCTGCAGTTCTCAGGGTCTACATAGAGCCCCCTTTGAGCCTTTGCAGTCAGCCGAGCCTAAGGCACTCTCCTTGAAGACTGCCCTCCTGACTGCGCTCACTTCCATCAAGAGGATAGGTGACCTGCAAGCGTTCTCTGTCAGCTAAACATGCCTGGAGTTCAGTCTAGGTTACTCTCACGTGATCTTGAGACCCTGACCGGGCTATGTGCCCAAGGTTCCCACCACCCCTTTAGGGACTAGGTGGTGAACCTGCAAGTGCTGCCCCAGGAGGAGGCAGACCCAGCCCTGTCGTCGCTGTGTCCGGTGCGTGCTTTACGCATCTATTTGGATCGCACGCAGAGCTTTAGAATCTCTGAGCAGCTCTTTGTCTGCTTTTGGTGCACAGCGGAAAGGAAGCGCTGTCTCCAAGCAGAGGATCGCCCACTGGCTCGTTGACGCCATAACTATGGCATATCTCGCCCAAAACATGCCACCCCCGGTAGGGCTACGAGCCCATTCTACCCGTGGTGTAGTGGCTTCTTGGGCCTTGGCCAGGGGTGCCTCTCTAACAGACATTTGCAGAGCAGCGGGCTGGGCAACACCCAACACCTTTGCAAGGTTCTACAACCTCCGGGTGGAACCGGTTTCGTCCCAGGTAGTGGCACGCAACAAGCGGATAAGCCTGGGATAGCTGGCTGGGTGTATCGCTTGCAAATAGCGCCTTCCACCTCCTTTTGAGCTGAAGATGTGCGCTGTTAATTCCCAGTAGTGTTCACAAAATTTGTTCCCTGGTTGACTTCCTCCGAGCCCTGCGGCAGTCGAGTTTTCGGAGAGACTCGCTGCCGGCCCAGTACACACGCTAACTAATAGTCTGGTTCTGGGGTAGGTGCTCCGCATGTGGCGGTTCCCTGTAAGGCTAACCCCATGCGATCTATATCTTCCACTAATTCGTTTCCCTGCTGGCAAACTGCGTCTTCCTTGGGCAGAGCCCCTCTGCCCCAGTCTCCATGTTTGTAGTAACTCCCCCCATTGGGCAGGATCTACTTTGAAGGCTCTCCACATGGTTGGAAAGACCATGTGACATATTCTTCCACTTAAATATCCCCCCCTCTTTGGGCGAGGTGTGGTCTCCGCGGTGTCTTCCCCTTGGGAGGGACACCCCCCGACTAGACCTGGCGGCCCAGTCGGATAATCCCCCTTCTTTTTTAGGGAGTGGAAAAAGAGAAGGGGAAAAGAGGCCACGACTGGGTTAAGCCTGTCTCTATCTTTGGGTAGTCGACTTGTCCCCAAAAAGGGCCGTTCGACACTCATAACTGTGTTGGGGGAGGTTACGTGTCGACCTGGTGTGCTGGCTATGAGGCACACAGCAAGTCTGCCCAACACACACCGCCAGTTCACGTAACACAGTTCAGCCTTGTGGCGTTTTGTATAGGGACACCTAGTGTCACTACATCGACACCAACGTCGAGTGAGTGACAGATAGGGAACGTCGTGGTTACTGGTGTAACCTCCGTTCACTGATGGAGGGAACGAGACGTTGGTCCCTCCTGCCACAACGCTGAACTACCCGCTGAAATGGCCGGACCTTATATCGGCTCCTCAGCGTAAAACCTGAATGAGTGGTTGCATACCAGCTCCTTTTATACCCGTACGTTCGGGGGAGTGGCATGCAAATACCACTCGGCAATTTTCATTGGCCTTTTATCAAAGACCAGAGGTGTCTCGGGCTCCCAAGAGCGACCCCTAGTGTCACTACATCGACACCAACGTCTCGTTCCCTCCATCAGGGAACGGAGGTTACACCAGTAACCATGACGTTTCTCTCCACTGACGGTTAGATTTAGGGTTGGGGTTTGGGTAGGGACTTTTGGTTAATAAAATATGCATTTCTGTTGACACTTGCTTTTGGCACCACCCTGGACATTTTACCTCAACAACACTTCAGGCTTCAGCTGGAATTTTAATTTACATTTTAGCTGAATTAATTATATGATATTCTGATTATGAATTAAATTTAATCGCATACCAATTTATAGTAATTTTGAAGATAATTCAAAGACATTACATTATTGTGGCATTATTATAAGCACTGAACAGACATCACAAAAGTGGCTTTGGAAGTCAACATTCTGTTTCTTTTATTTCCAACACTGAAAATAGTCCTATCACTGTCCATAGTAAATTATTTCTGTAATGAGTTTGTTAATCTGTCCGTCCAAGGTAAACTTAGGGGCTGTTCACACAGGACACATTCCATCTGCACTATTTTTTAATTGTTGGTTTATGTTCTTACTCATTCTGTGCTGCCAGTTCACAGTAAGTGTTGTTTTGTTAGGCACTTGGTCTGTTGCAGCAGCTGAAGCTGCACTGACTACGAACCCACAAAAACATGAAGGTACTTCAAGAAGTAGCATAGCCAGGAACTTTTTGGGTGAGTGGGCCAAGAGAAACGATCAACTGCATGAGATCTGTAAATTCATGGTCATCTGTAAGTAACATCAAGAGACAAATAGAAAATAAAGGGAGATTCACAGTTTCTTTTAAATGGACAATTTCCATTTCTTTATTCTACACATATAATTTGAAATGTAAGTAAACCATTGATGGCAGGTGACTGTTACGTGTCCCTGCTCCTTTGATTTTGTTTTTCCTGTGTGAAGCTGCCAGTTTGACGTGGCTGGAAACTAACCAGTCACACCTGAAGTCTTGCCGATTTAAAGGAATATTCTGGGTTAAATACAAGTTGAGCTCAATCAACAGTATTTGTGGCATAATGTTGATTACCACAAAAAATAATTTAGGCTTGTCCCTCATGTCCCGGTTTTGTTCATCGGTTAAGATTTATTTGGGGAAATATAAAATGATACACAAAATGTTGTTAAATTGTATTAAATATGTATTCACAAGAGTCTTTTTAAGAGTTCTAAATAAAAAAAACAGCCACCAGATAAACCCCAAAATATATTTTTGTGTCCAGTGTGGTTATTTGCAGCCCACTGGCTACAGTTTTGGTACCAGGAGTGGGGTATCTGACTATTGGGAGCCAATAGGTCAATTTTTTGTTCTTTTTTTAAATACGTTAGAGGTGAAGATAGGTGCCTGTGGAACACAGAGTGGAGGCTGTCTTCCTTGGTGCAGTTGTCCATGAACAGACGTCAGCCACATGGCAAGGTGATGAGACAGCAGGACGAGAGAGAGAGGGAGCACCTGATTTCCACTGATTCCATGGGGGTAATGTTTGATGAGACTCCTATCAAGTGACTGCCTACAAGAGAACTTAAAAGTATTATACAGACATTTGGCAACATATCTTCTTGCTCCAGAAAAAAACAAAAACAAACAAACTGTAAAACATTTTGCACTAAAAAGAGACTTTTTATTTTGCCCACAAGTGAACTGACACCATTTTTTACTGAGTCCAACTGAGATAATTTGAACATTTCAAAATGTCACAATCTGATGATGATATTCCAGTACTATCAAACATTGATGATGAACATGGTACAGGTAGCAGTTTGCATGATGTTCAGGGACAGATTCAAGAACTCAACATAAAGCATAATGAGACCATGGCAGCTGTTGCCAATTTGAGTAAAGAGCCAACCAGGTCTTATGTATATGTGTCAAGAGAACGTCACATCCAACCATATAGTGGTGATTTCAGCAAAGATGGGAGACATCTTGATGAGTTTATTGAAGTAGAGAGGGTGTTACATGCTAGAAATCAGACCACAGAGGACCAGTTAGACCTCATACTCTCCCTCTTAAAGGGTGCAGCCTTAGAAGAGGTCAGATTACAGATGGGAAATGAACCAAAGCGACCATGTGACCTCTTTGTGTACCTGAGAGAAGCTTTTCGGGAAAATTCTGTTATTACAAACATTCTATAGCCGTAAACAAATGGAAGGCGAGGATGTTCGTGCTTACTCTCATGCTTTGTCTCAAATTCTGAGTTCTATCCTGAAACAATAATCAAATGCAATATCAAATGTGAATTTGGTAATCTGAGATAAATTAATTGAGGGGATTAGGGACACAGGCCTTAGAAGGGAGCTTCATAAGCTTGTGAGAGACAAGCCACAGTCAACACTTTAAGTGTGAGATGAAGCCCTTATGTGGTCTCTAGAAGATCCAAAATCTCGTGTCACAAAATTAGTCAGCAACAGAAGTGTTGTGTCTGAGAGAGCAGAAGCTCAGTGTGCTGCTATTGGTATACCTGAGAAAAACCCTGCTACGCTTGAAGAAGTTTAAAAAATTGTAGCAGAACAAGGAAAAGCTATAGAAGAGCTAACACAAGCTGTCGAGAAACTCACTTTAAAATGCACTAAGTCAGAATCTGTGGCTCATTGTAAACCCAAGATGCAGCCAAGGTTTACAGATGATGTTCAGCCAATATGTTTCTGGTGTAATGTGTAGGACACATAGCTAAGAGGTGTGTGAAGAAAAACAAACAGACTGTCACAGAGAATTCTAAATCATCAGTGCAGCACGGAAACTTGCACCCTTGCTTGACGTGAGTCAGGCAGTGCGAGGGCAGTCCATAGGCTCAGCCAATGTCGATACTTGTCGTGACCGACTACTCCAGCATGCTCTGGGAAAATGTCCTGTCGCTAATCTAAAGATTAGTGGAGTAATTGCCTCTTGTTTACTTGATACAGGAAGCCTAGTCAGTACCATTTCTGAGAGTTTCTTAAGAGAACACCTGTCTGGGGAGGATGAAGATATGCCGTCCACAGCAGGTTGGCTGAAGATTACAGCTGCCAATGATTTAGGCATACCTTACCTGCATTATCTTGAGTTGGAGGTTGAAACCATGGGTATTACCATACCAGAGTGTGGTTTTCTAGTAGTCAGAGACTCACAAAACTCTTCTGCTGTATCAGCCCTCATTGGCATGAACATCATTAGCAGATGAAGACAACTGGTTCATGCAGAGTTTGATACTACCCTTGGTGGAGAGTTGCAGTCTGATTGGATGGAGGCATTTCAGCAGATGCAGAGTGCCAGCAGTCTAGAGAAGCGAAGCGTAGTCCGAGTAGCTGGAAAAGACATGGAACACATACCTGCTTCATCAGTTACAACGGTAATGGTCAAGGGAGCAAAGAATATGTTACATGATGGTTCATGTGACTTCATGTTAGAACTAGTGAACACCCCCATAACTGGTGGTCTGATTTGTTGTTCCCTCTCTTGTGTCTTCAGAGAAACTGTTGTTTCCTGTCCAGGTTATGAACCTCTCCCCAGAAGATATCTGGTTACAGGCCAGAACCAGACTTGGTACTCTGTCTCATGTCGAGAGTGTGAAGTCCAGTGAGACGTGTGAGGTGAGATTTCAGAGAATTTCAGCTGATATTGAAGAGATCACTGTAAATACAAAAGACAGTCAGTTATTGGAGGATAGCTCCAAAGACTTTCTTAAGCTACACATTGGTGGTACTCCTGAACAGCAGGAAGAGCTGAGTGATTTGTTGATGAAGTACTAGATGTTTTTGCGCTTGAGGATGAAGAACTCGGTTTTACAGACAAAGTGCAACATGAGATTCACATAGTGGATGATGTACCATGGCCCAGCCTTATAGGCATATCCCATCCACTCGGTATAGGGAAGTCAGAGAACATATCACCAAGCTCCTTAATAAAGGAGTGATCCAAGAAAGCACTAGTGCTTATGCTTCACCTATCATGCTAGGTAGGAAAACTGATGGCAGTCTCAGGCTTTGTGTCGATTACAGGGAGCTGAAGTCAAAGACGAAGCGAGACGTGTTTCCTCAGCCTAGGATAGATGAAAGCTTTGATGTACTACAAGGAGAAAAGTTCTTTTCTTCCATTGATTTAGCTAGTGGATATAATCAGGTTGCTGTCCACAAGCGAGACAAGCATAAGACTGCATTCACGACTCCATTTGGGATCTTTGAGCATTCATGGATGCCCTTTGGGGTTTGCAATGGACCTTCAATGTTTCAAAGTTTTGTGCAGGCTTGCAATGGGTAATCTAATTTTTCAGATCACGCTAGTGTACCTTGATGACATAGTAGTGTACTCGATCACTTTCCCTGAGCACTTGCAGAGACTGGAAGTAATTTTTAACAGACTAAAAGAAACAGGACTCAAAGTTAAGCCTGAAAAGTGTCATTTCTTTCAGCAAGAAGTAACTTTTTTAGGTCATCAGATCTCAGCTCGGGGGATTGGAACTGATCAAGCTAAAGTTGAAGCGGTCAAGCAATAGAAAATTCCCAGTACAATTAAGGAATTACGCTCATTCTTATGGTTCTATAGAAAGTTCATTGAGGGTTTTTCTTTTGTTATTAATTTTTTTTTATTGATTCCAACACAGACAAAAATTAATTTAACCACAAGATTATGCATTCGGAATCAACTTATAACCCTTTATAACAATCAAAATAGAAATATGTAAGTACATAAAAAAGACAATGTTCAACATATATTAAAAATAATAATTAAAAAAACAAAGATTGTCTCCCTCCACTCCCCCTCACTAGGACCATTTCAAATGAGACAAATTACTGCCCCATTTTCTGCCATAAATTGCCAGGTTCCCCAGCCATCTGGAAGTCATCTCCTCAAAAGCTGCCACTTTACCCAACTCGATGCACGACTCACGAATTGAGGGTGCATCAGTTGACTTCCATCCCCTAAGGATTAGCTGTCTGCCAGTCATCATGCTGGTTACAACCCAGCTTTTTATGTATTTATCTCTTATATTCAGGACCCCTCCATCACCCAAAATACACAGTCTGGGGCAAAATGAAAACTGAGTGTCCAGTATGTCACACAAAATGCCCTGGACCCTCAACCAAAATTCCTGAATCTTATCACAACCCCAAAAAACATGGGTTGTGTCCCCGTTTTCTGACTGGCATCGGCAGCAGGTGGGTGAGACTTTAAGACCAAGCACTATACAATCTAGAGGGGGTCCAGTAGAACCGATGCACAATCTTAAATTGCATCAGACGGACCCTTGCATCTCTAGATGCAGACCTGATGCTTTTTAGGATCCTAGCCCACACTCCCTCCTCCAATATCAAGTTTAAATCTTAAAGACGAAGCTCCATCCCCCAGACTCTGAATTAACAGTGAGTAATACACAGATGCTTTATTTCCTTTCCCATAAGCAGTAATCACCATTTCCAGAGTATCTGCTGCTTTAGGGGGGTGTAGTACAGAGCAGATTGTGCAGCTGTAAAAAACTAAAGAACTGGGATCTAGGAATCTAGGAATCTTAAAATGTTGAACCAAATTATCAAAAGATCTCAGTACTCCACTCTCATATAGGTCACCAAGTGTAGTAACCCCCCACCCAATCCACTCTGACCAACAGAAAGGGGATTAATATGTAATTTAGGGCCATATGCTTTAGGCAACATTTAAATAAATGTCCGAATTAAACACTCTGGACACTTTTGTCCAAACCACGTGCAAATGCGAGATAACGGGGTGTGACATCTCCAGTTAGTTTGATCGAAAGGCTTTGCAATGGTGAAATAGGGGCAAGGACTTCTTGTTCAATACGAAACCAGGGAGGGGCCCTCTCAGGTGGAATGAGCCAAATGTCTAAGACCGAATGCATAATAATAAACAAAATCTTGGGTAGGCCTAGCCCACCTTTGTCAATCGGCCTGTGTAACTTATTGAAATGTAACCTGGGACGCTTACCATTCTAAATAAAAGACATCACTATGCTATCAAATTGTTTGAAATAAGAGAGGGGGACATCTACAGGGAGAGATTGTAGCAGGTAGTTAAATTTTGGAATACAATTTATTTTAATAACATAAACCTTCCCAATCATCGATAAATGTAATGAAGCCCACCTGCCCACATCGCTCAAAAACCTTTTTATTAAAGGGTCAATATTAACTCTGACTAAATCACATAAATTTGCTGGGAATAAAATACCAAATACTTAATGCCCTGTTTGGGCCATTGAAAGGCGCCTGGATGAAAAGCCGTTACTGGGCAGTACGCTGTCAGAGCCAATGCTTCGGATTTAGACCAGTTAACTCTGTATCCCAAAAATTTAGAAAAGCATTTGATAATTCTGTGGAGGCAAGGCATAGATCTAGTAGGGTCAGAGACTAATAATAAAATGTCATCTGTGTAAAGCAAAAGCTTATGCACCACACCTCCCACCATCACTCCTGGAAAATCATCCTCCTTTCTTATCGTGGCTGATAATGGTTCCAGGACAAGACAGAACAATAGTGGGGAAAGAGTGCAACCTTGCCGGGTGCCCCTATCCAGAGTAAAATAATCTGAAATTAATCCATTTGTTTGTACAGCCGCTACAGGGTGTCTATAAAGTAACTTAATCTATCCAATAAAAGTATTTCCGAACCCATATATTTCCAAAATCTTAAAAAGATAATCCCATTCTACCATATCAAATGCATTTTCGGTGTCAAGGGAGATGGCAGCGACCGGAGTCTGATCATTCGCCACTGACCACATGATATTGATGAAACGCCTAATATTATCAGAAGAGCTATGGCCCCGAATAAACCCCACCTGATCTATATGTATAAGAGATGTCATAACTTTACTTAATCAGTTAGCCAGAATTTTTGACACAATTTTTACATCTAGCTGGATCAGGGAAATTGGACGGTAACTTTTACACTCGCTTGGATCTTTGTCTTTTTAAGAATCAGACTGATCTGGGCTTGTGTCATGGTTGGAGGAAGCTTTCCATTCTTTAATGATTCTGTATAAACTTCTAACAAAAGTGGAGCCAGTTCTGTAGCACAAGATCTAAAAAATTCAGTGGCAAAGCCATCTGGCCCCAGAGCCTTGCCTGTAAGGTAAGGCCTTAATTACCTCGTCAAGCTCCTCCAAGTTTATCTCAGAATCAGAGAATGTTTTTGCTCAGTCGCCAATTTAGGGAGTTCTAATGGTTCCACAAAGTTTCTAATATCTTCATCAGTAGAAGAAGACGTGGAACTCCTTATTATTAGTTATTATTAATATCAATGGCCATGGTAAATATTTCACCACCAGCAGATTTCACTGAGGGAATGGTAGAAAAATACTCTCTCTGTTTTATATATCTAGCCAAAAGCTTCCCTGCTTTGTCCCCGGACTCAAAGTATGACTTTCTTGCCCTGAATAACCAAAACTCCACCTTCCATGACAAAATAGTATTATATCTGTATTTCAATCGGGTCAATTCTCTGAGGCCATCAGATGACATTCAGCGCTTCAGCTCTGCCTCGGCCCTTTTAATATTTCCTTCCAACTCCACGAGTTCTTGAGCTTTGGATTTTTTGATGAATGAGGCATAGTGTATGATCCAACCCCTAAGAACCGCCTTAAGTGCCTCCCAAGCCATGCCCACAGAGGATACTGAGGACCAGTTGGTCTCCATATAGACATTGATTTCAGCCTTCAACGTTTGTTGGAAATCAGGATTTTGCAAAAGGGATACGTTAAAGCGGCAACTATATGATTTCTTTTTCTCCATATGTTGCAACACCTCTAAACACACCAGGCCGTGATCTGAGACTAAAATGTTTCCAAATGAGCACTCAACAACAGACAAAATGAGGGATTTAGATATATATAAAAAAAAATCTATTCTAAAATAAATCTTATGGACTGATGAAAAAAATGTATAGTCCCTCCCAGATGGGTTCAAAAGTCTCCAAATACCTGTAAGACCAAGATTTTTACACACCCTGTGAAGCGTGAATGTTGCTCTACGGGGCTTACACACTTTTGCTTCACTATGATCAAGGACTGAGTTCATCAATAGATTAAAGTCTCCTCCCAATATTATATCATGAGGGGTGTCAATGGTTTGCAACATCCCTTCAAGATCTATAAAAAAGCCCTGATCTTCAGCATTAGGTGCGTAAATATTAGCCAAAATCAACCTTTCCACCTGAATTTCAGCTAAAACAATAATGACTCTTCCTAATTTATCATTAATCTGTTTGAGAAATTTGAATTGTAGATGTTTATTTATCAATATAATGACTCCCCTGCTTTTACTTGAGCCAGCACTGAAGAAAACACGTCCACCCCATATCTTTCCAAATTTTTCAGCTTCCTGCAGGGAAAGATGAGTTTCTTGAAGAAACACTATATCATATTTCTTATGTTTAAGAAGATAAATAACCTTCCTTCTTTTTATGGGGTGCCCCAACCCATTCACATTCCATGTGAAGAGAGACAATCCACTCATATTAACATCTGACATTTTGATATAATAGAAAAAAAAAATTGTCTGTGAAAAAAAAAATTATCAAGACCACATTTCAACATTACTGCAACAATAAAACCCCAAACTTCCCCCCGAACAAAACAAACAGAAAAAAGGAAAACGTGCGCATTAACCCCGCACACGACAGTGCCAACCGGCGTCAATACCTCTAAACTCAAAGAGTCCATGCACTCCTATGAGAACCCCTGCGACAATTTTGCTGTTGGATTGCTCAAGTCCGGTGCTTCTATACAAATTTTGTGAGGCAAAATTACATAACAGAAAATACTTTGTAACACAAACTCCAGCCAATAGAAGGCATAAGCACAAAGAACAAGCAGATTCATCCACAGCTGTCCCGAAGGTATGTTCCTCCACAAAACAAACTCCAGCACAAACCAGCACAAAAAGAAACAAAACAGGCATCCCTGTTCTTGGACGATCAAGTATATATTTAATGAGTCGAGTTGATTCAGAGGCCACATAAGAAGTGCTCTATGATTTCCTCAGTCCATCAACTCTTTAAAAGACATCACTTGTTGTAGGCATGTAGATATTTTGTGGTCATCCTTATCACTGGCCGGGAACTTCAGTGTAAAAGCGATCTTCCGTCAGTGCAAACGTTTCTTGACGGAGTGTTACTCCACAAAACAAACTCCAGCCGCTAGTCAGAAACAACACAAAAAGAAACAAAATATTGCCCAGCTTCCTAAGACAGCCAAGAGTAAGTGCAGCAAGTCAATCCACTCACATGAGAAACACCAAATGGCTTACTCACTCCAATGTCCAAGGACAGTGCTTGCTTGGGGCATAAAAATACTTTGCGGCCATCCTTCATATTTATACTCAGTTTGGCCGGGAACATCAGTGCAAAAGCAATCTTCCATTGATGTTGAACACATTTCTCTCTTGTCGAATTCGCAAAGTCTGGGAACAAGAAAATGTTGTGATTCTTCCAAGAAAGCTTTCCTTTGCTCCTCGCCTCGCATAATGCAAGATCTTTATCAGATGATCTCAGGAATTTGGTCAAAATTGATCGAGGCCTGTCTCCCTCAGCCGATCTACGAGCTGGAACCCTGTGAGCTCGCTCGATTTCCAGCTTATGGCCTGTTATGTCGAGCAAACTTGGGAAGAGCTCATCTAGGAATTTTGCCATATCTCTGCCCTCCTCATGCTCAGGAATTCCAACAATTCGGATGTTATTCCTGTAATTCCTATTCTCAAGATCTTCAAGTTTTTCAAGAATGTGTTCCAAATCAACTTTGGTTGCCAGTGGATTATCAGATAATTCCCTCTCTGATGACTCCAGATAATCAATCTGCTTCTCAACAACTGCCACTCTTGTAACCAACTCAGAGAATTTTGATTCCATCGCCGTAATCGATCGACGTATTACAGCGAGATCTTCTGTCAGCAACAACTTTCATCAGCATCACAAACATGTTGGACAGTTGATGCTGGATTTCCCCCGCTGCACTATTCAAACTAGGTCCCTGGTCCGCAGGCCCATCAGAGGTTTCAGCTTGAGCACGTAAGTGTCTTTTAATATCTCCAGAGCCCGAGGATTTTTAATTTTTTGACATATTGACTTCAAAGAGCAAATATGTAGCAGGGTGTATCAAATCTCATCGGATTATAACACAAAAATAACTAAAAACTAGCAAAGTGCGCAGAGCTCGTCGCGTACATGTCCTCTCCTCGCATGCCGTCACGTGACACCCATTGAAGATTTGTCTAGAATTGCTGGCCCCTTCATGATTTAGTGAACCTGTGTATCAAGCAGTTTGGCGCCACAAAGGGAGAGTTTAATGCTTCGTGGTCATCAGAGTGCCAATTAGCGTTTGAGCAGCTGAAAGAGAAGATTTACTTCTGCTCCTGTGTTAGGGTATTGTTGGGCCTCATGTGTTCAGATAGAAGACAAAGGCAGGCCTAACAGTCATAAAAACATAACTCAAGCCCCCACCTTCTAAGTCGTAAATTTTACTGATAAAAATCGCGCCAAAATCAAACAAAGGGAGTCCAAAACAGACTACAGATCCATGAAGCCTTGCCCTCTAAAGGATTGAGCTCTCAACTCCTATTGGATGAGGCACACAACAGAACGTCCCTCAAACATGACAACATCAGGAGTTCAAATAATTCTGAAATGCTTCCAGAATTGCTTCCAGCGACTTCGTTCACCGAATAAAGACGTAGCTTTTGCTGCTCTCCAGTGCAACCTCGTGGCACAAGGGAGTAATGTCTGACTTGAAACTGTAGCCATACAATCTCCATCTCGCTGGATGAGTTGAGATTACTCTGTGTTCAACCAAACACTCTAATGGATCCAAAGGAGACCACCGAGCAATTCGCATCTTCATCCGTTTGCCTACGATTTCTCTTCCATCTTCAATCAAGTCGACATTTCTGAGATCTCTGCCAGCCCACCGAGAATCAACAGCCGTACCGTCCGCCGACAGTGTGAGGAAACGGCCTCCCGTCATCACCCGAGCCTCAAGGAACCGGATCAAAGTTAAAGGACGGAGGAAAACACATTCTACCTGTGTCCTCATGCGATTCAAGTAAGAGGTTACGTCTGGGCAGAGATAGAATATTATAGCGTGTTATTCTTGTGTTTCAAGGTTTTTGCTTGTACAGTTTACGGACCACCGTGTCCGCTCATTATTAATACTCAGGGTATTAATTATCACTAATTTGTTTTGCTGTATTGTGGTCCAACCAAATTGGATTGTTGTGCAATTTCGCCTTCGGGGGTGAGACAGAAACTGAGTTCATCTATTAGAGTCAAATAACACAGGACTTTTACGAGCCCCGCTCGTAAAACCGCGTCTCTGAGTGATGAACGCGGCTGCTTTATCTCCAGCTATTGCGAAATCAGCTTTCGGGCTGTCACTTAATAATCTCTCTCTCTCTCTCTCTCTCTCTCTCTCTCGTCTCTCTCTCTCTCTCACTAACCACACTGACACACACACACACACACTGTCACACACACACCTTATGTGTTATAGGATTATTTTATTTCCATATCTAATCATATCACTGTTTAGTTTGTAGTTGTAAGTCAGAAGTTTATTGACTGCATTGTATTAATTATTAATTGATATTACTGCATAAGTAAATTTTTGTTTATATTACAAAGAGAAGTGTTTTGGTTTGTTTTGCATACACCTGTGTCATGCTGACGGGATGTCAGTGCTCGGATTCAAACCTTCATTCATTGTTTTTTTTCCCCGAAAATCGATATTCTTCAGATGTCAATTTTCCTAAGAAAACAATCTAATATTGAGACTGTTTTACTATTTGGTTATTAGTCCCTAATTCTAGGGTGGTGCCCCATCAATGTTAATCCTTATTAATATTCTATTGATTTTTGATAATTGATAATTATCTTTGATGGTTGTTGAATTTGAATGATCAATAAGCTAGTGTTAATTTTAATGAATGTTTCATCGATGTTAACAATTAATGATTATCTTTGATAATTGTTGATTTTAAAGGATTAAAAAAGCTAACATTGATTCTCATCAATGTTCTATTGATTTTAATAATCAGTAATTATCTTTGATATTATTAATTATTGCTAATAACCAAACTTGCTCCTAAATGTAGCACACTACATTTACTGGAGCCCCATATGAGGTTTTAATGAGTTAGATCCAATTAATTAATTTAAAGATTAATTAATAACTACAGAAATAATTATTAATTATTTCTGATAGTAACACTGATCTAAACAACCGGTAAAGCCCTACAGTATGCAGATTTCAATCTTCCTTTCACATTGGAGACTGATGCGAGCAGTGAAAGCCTGGGTGCTGTCTTATTTCAGCAGCAGGGTGAGTGCAGGTGAGTCATAGCTTATGCCAGTAGGAGACTTCGTAAAGCAGAAAGGAATGACAGAAATTACAGTAGCATGGAGCTTGAGCTACTGGCCCTCAAGTGGGCTGTCTATGAAAAATTATGTGGTTATCTGCTGGGTTCCAAGTTTGTGGTTATAACAGATAACAACCCTCTGAGCCATCTAAAAACGGCCTAGCTTGGTGCAATTGAGCAAAGATGGATCGCTCAATTAGCTCTCTTTGATTTTAAGGTGAAATACCGCCCAGGACGACATAATGCAGCTGTTGATGCCCTCTCTAGGCAGCCATCAGCAGGGGAGCCTGCCACTCCTGAGGATGCAGAAAATGATGACTGTATTGCCATCTGCAATATAATAAACAAAGGAACAGCCTTAGAGCCTGACTTAGTGGTGGCTGGTAAAAAGTGCTGTAGGGTTAGGCTGATTCGTGCTTTAGAGTGTGGAGAGAAGAAGGCAGTAACTTCAAGGAAGTACTTCCTTGAAGTATGCCTCCTCTGACAGGTTATACAACAGCTGAACTGAAGGATTTTCAATTGAAAGATGCTACTCTCAGTTCTTTCAGAACCTTTTGGGAATGTAAACAAAAGCCCTCAACTCGTGAGAGATCTGGTCTATCAAAGTACTGTCACTGATAAAGGAGCGGAAGTGTGTTAGAGAGCTGGATGGCTTGCTTAATCACATTGTGAATGACCAACATTGTGGTGAATGTCAACAGCTGCTCTCACCCTCATATCTAAAAGAACATGTCCTTGAAAGTATTCATGAAAGTATGGGACATCAGGGCATTGAGCGCATACTTAACCTGTTGAGGCAACGATGCTTCTGGTTGGCATGTATTATGATGTGGAGTAGTGGATCAAAAAGTGTCAAAGGTGCATCTTAACCAAGCTTTTTATATCACCTTTTTTTTTTACCTCCTCCTCCCCCCCCCTTTTTTTCCTTCCTCAACTATATACAAAAGGAACCGGAGGATGGTGTATTTGACTCCAAAAATACTCCATTTTGTACACTATTCCCAGCCCATCATTAATTTCCGGTATTTCAGGTTGTATCCATTTTCTTGTTATAGCTTTTTTGCAAGCTATCAACAGAATCCTTATCAAATATTTTTCAGATTTGTCTTCTAATTTAGGATTTGTAAGACCAAAGTATAGAGTTAAAAAACTACACTGGATGGGTACCTTGAATATACTCTCTAAACTCTTATGGATTTCTTGCCAATATTTCTGAACTTTAGAGCATTCCCAGAATATATGGCTATGATTGGCTTCATTCAAGCTGCACATTCTCCAGCAGATTGCATTTTTGCTTTGATATCTATTCTGCTCAGGGGTGAGGAAAAATCTAGTGATATTTTTCCAACCAAATTCTCTCCAGATTGAGGAATGTGTTGTCTTCCACTGTGATTTAAGAATACTTTTCCGATCTTCCTCTATGATTTCAAAATTTCCCTCCGTTTCCCATTTATTTTGAATATAATGGGTATTTTCTAATTTACTGTCTTGTAGACTTTTATATAATTTTGTAATTATTTTAGTCATGTCACCCGCTTTATATATTGAAATAAACATTGTAATAATACTATTGTTTACCTTTTCATTATAGTCCCTAATAATATTATAAATTTTATCAAATCAAATCAGAATCAAATCAAATCACTTTATTGTCACAGCCATATACACAAGTGCAATGGTGTGTGAAATTCTTGGGTGCAGTTCCGATCAACATAGCAGTCGTGACAGTGATGAGACCTATACCAATTTACAATAACATCAAATTAACACAACACAATTTAAACATCTGTTATACACATAATTACACTCAACAGTATACAAATAATAACATACACTGTACAGTATACAATACGCACTATATAGATACACATTATTCAATAAAAATAAAATTATATAAAAAAGTATATAAATATAGAATGTACAGTATTGTACTGTATTGACATTCAGGCTGTCGGTTGATAGTCAGTTGTTAAGAGAGAACATAATATAATAATAATAATATAATTTATGACAGTCCGGTGTGAGATATAAGAGTAAGGGTAATAAAGTGCAGTGCTGATGTATTTTGATCGTGGGAGATCAAGAGTTCAGAAGTCTGATTGCTTGGGGGAAGAAGCTATCATGGAGTCGGCTGGTGCGGGTCCTGATGCTGCGATACCGCCTACCTGATGGTAGCAGTGAGAACAGCCCATGGCTCGGGTGGCTGGAGTCTCTGATGATCCTCCGAGCTTTTTTCACACACCGCCTTGTATATATTTCCTGGAGGGAAGGAAGCTCACCTCCGATGATGTGTCTGACAGTTCGCACCACACTTTGCAGTGCTTTGCGGTTGTGGGCGGTGCTATTGCCGTACCAGGCGGAGATACAGCCAGTCAGGATGCTCTCCACAGTGCAGGTGTAGAACCGTGTGAGGATGTGGCGGTTCATTCCAAACTTCCTCAGCCATCTCAGGAAGAAGAGGCGCTGATGAGCCTTCTTCACAACGACTTCAGTGTGGATGGACCATGTGAGTTCCTCAGTGATGTGGACACCCAGGAACTTGAAGCTGCTGACTCTCTCAACTGGTGCTCCATTGATGGTGATGGGACTGTGTTCTCTGTGTTTTCTTCTGAAGTCCACCACAAGCTCCTTTGTTTTACTGACGTTGAGGGAGATGTTGTGCTCCTGACACCAGTGTGTCAGAGTGTGTACCTCCTCTCTGTAGGCTGTTTCATCATTGTCAGTGATCAGACCTACCACCGTCGTGTCATCAGCAAACTTAATGATGGCATTGGAGCTATGTGTTGCCACACAGTCATGTGTGTACAAGGAATACAGTAGTGGGCTGAGAACACAGCCCTGCGGGGCTCCAGTTTTGAGGGTCAGTGATGAGGAGATGTTGCTGCCTATTCTAACCACCTGGCGTCTGCTTGACAGGAAGTCCAGGATCCAGCTGCACAGCGAGCTGTTTAAGCCCAGAGCCCGGAGTTTCTCATCTAGCTTGGAGGGCACTATGGTGTTGAATGCTGAGCTGTAGTCTACAAACAGCATTCTCACATAAGTGTTCTTTTTTTCCAGGTGGGAGAGAGCAGTGTGTATTGTAGATGCAATGGCATCATCAGTGGAGCGGTTGTTGCAGTAAGCAAACTGCACTCTCAGTTTCTGGAGAGTGGCAATACAGAGCAGATGTAATCTCTGATTAGTCTCTCAAAACATTTGCTGATGATGGGGGTCAGAGCAACAGGACGCCAGTCATTTAAACAAGTTATTTTTGATCGTTTTGGAACAGGCATAATGGTGGATGTTTTAAAGCATGTGGGGACTACAGACAAAGAGAGGGAAAGGTTGAAAATGTCCGTAAAAACACCAGCCAGCTGGTTCGCGCACGCTCTGATGACACAGCCAGGAATGCCGTCTGGGCCAGCGGCTTTGCGGATATTCACCCGTCGGAAGGATCGTGTTACATCCGCTACAGAGACGGAGAGTGAACTAACCTCTGTAGCTTCAGCCGTGAGAGCTCTCTCCGCGAGGGCGGTGTTATTTCCCTCGAAACGAGCATAAAAAGTATTTAGCTCATCCGGTAGAGAGGCAGCGGTGTTCATGGCGGAGTTTTTATTCCCTTTAAAGTCCGTGATGATGTTAATTCCCTGCCACATGCTTCTAGAGTTGGTGGTGTTAAACTGTCCTTCAATCTTACTCCTGTACTGGCGTTTTGCGGTTCGGAGGGCATAACTGGCTTGTTTATGCTCCTCCACGTTCCCGGAATTAAAAGCGGAGGTACGCACATTAAGTGCAACACGTTAAGTACAACATCGCTATTGATCCAAGGTTTCTGATTCGGATAGATTCGTACAGTTCTGGTCGGAACAACGTCCTCTACGCACGTTCTGATGAAACACATTACGCTATCAGCGTAAAGCTCGATGTCATCATCAGAGGTGGACCGGAACATCTCCCAGTCCGTGTGATCAAAACAGTCTTGTAGCGTAGAATCTGATTGGTCCAACCAGCACTGGATCGTTCTGAGGGTGGGTGCTTCCTGTTTCAATTTCTGCCTGTAAGCGGGCAGAAGCAGAATGGAAGAGTGGTCCGATTTGCCAAATGGTGGGCGGGGGAGGGATTTGTAGCCATCCCGGAACAGAGAGTAGCAATGGTCCAAAACCCGGTCCCCTCGTGTGTTGAAACTAATGTGCTGGTGATATTTTGGTGAGACTGATTATAAACTGGCTTTATTAAAGTCCCCGGTCACAATGAACGCGGCCTCAGGGTGCGTGGTTTCCTACTCACTTATAATCCCATACAGTTCCTTGAGTGCCCGGTCTGTGTCGGCTTGTGGGGGGATGTACACAGCAGTGATAATGACCACTGTGAATTCCCTCGGTAGCCAGAATGGTCGACACAGAAGCATAAGAAATTCCAGATCAGGAGAGCAGAAAGACTTGATAGAATCTACGTTCCTCTGATCACACCAGGATTTGTTGATCATAAAACATACACCACCACCTCTGCTTTTACCTGAGAGGTCTTTCGCTCTGTCCGCTCGGTGCACGGAGAACCCCATGGGTTCAATGGCTGAGTCTGTAATCTCTGCAGACATCCAAGTTTCTGTTAGATAATGCAGCAGTCCCTTGTATCTCGTTGGAAAGAGATCCGCGCTTTCAGCTCGCAGAGCTTGTTATCCAGAGACTGAACATTTGCCAGTAGAATAGTGGGTAGCGGGGGTCGATTTGCGTGGCGTCTTACTCTGATGAGAACGCCGGCTCTGTTTCCCTTTTTCCTCCTGCGTTTCCGCGGCCGTGCTGCCCAGACAAAGGGCTCCGCTTGCGTGTTTGTAAACAGCGGGTCGGCATTGAGGAATGTGAAGTCCGGTTTATGGTGTGAGATTGCTGAACCAATGTCCAAAAGTGTTTGTCTGTCGTAGACAATAAGGCAGACAACATCCAAGACAAAAAACATAAGAATTGTGAACAAAACAAACAAAACATTACTATGTTGTGTCAGAGCTCGCAATGCAGCAGCCATACTCGGCGCCTTCTTGAGTCCATTATGTCTTATTTGTAAGTACCTATGAAAATCTTGATTACATAACAATTATTCACATTTGAGTGTCTCAAAATCCAACACTTTTCCTTTATGTAAAAAAAGTACAGTATGCTGTGAGGCCTCATTTAGTCCAAGCTTTAATGCTACCATCTATAGTATTTGGAGCAAATGTTGAATCGTAAGTGGGCCATCTCAATATTGATACCAATTCTATCAAATTATTTTTTTTAATTATATCTTATATTTAATAAGTTACTAGTCCATGGATTTAATTCCTTTATATATATTTTGGTCAAATGATCATCTGCCATTATAGCTTGTATTGGAGGTCTTTTAAGGTTAGCATTTTCTATTTCTTTCCATCTGGATCTGGAATCTGGACATAACAAAGTTCATAATAATACTCCTCTAAACATGGCAAGGCAAAGCCACCTTTTTCTTTCTGTAATTGTAGTGTCTTGAATTTTATTCTTGTTTTTTTTCCCTTGCCATATAAATCGTGATATCAACCTATCCCATTCAGTAAAATGTTGTTTACTTATCGCTATCAGAAGTGTTTGGAAAAGATACAAAAATCGTGGAAGTATATTCATCTTAATTGATTCAATTCTACAATATAATCCTAGATATAGTAGAAGATTCCATCTAGCCAAATCTGATTTCTTTTTAGAATGCAGTGGCTTGTAATTTACATCGAATAAGCGTGATATATCTTTGGGTATATGAACCCCTAAATATTTCAAATAATCCTCTCCCCATTTAAACTTAAAATTTTCCCTCAAATAACTAGATGGTTGACAATTAAAAGTTAAGACCTGGGTTTTTTGTACATTTAATTTATAGCCAGATATTTCTCCAAAAAAATCTAATGTTTCCATCAGGACTTCTAATGATTTGTTTGGTTGTCCTAAAAAAAACTAATATATCATCTGTGAAAAGCGATAATTTCTGTTCTTCTCCATTTATGTCTATTCCCTTAATATTTGTATTTTGTTTTATATATTGGCTTAGCGGCTCTAAAAATAAAGCAAATAAAAGAGTGGAACATGGACATCCCTGCCTACATGATCTTTCTAAAATAAACACTTGTGAAAGATTTCCATTGACTTTAAATCTAGCTGTTGGTTTATTGTATAGTGCCTGGAAGGCTTTAATAATAGTACTATGAAAACCAAACTTTTCTAATACCTTATAGAGATACAGCCATCTAACTGTGTCAAAAGCTTTTTCTGCATCTAGTCCCAGAAACATAGATTTTATCTTATGATGCTGAATATGCCATAGGATGTATAGTGTATGTCTAATGCTATCTTGTGTCTGTCTTTGACGAATAAACCCTGTTTGGTGTAAATTAATAAGGTTAGGCAATATACTCTCAAATCTTTTAGCCAAAATTTATGTGTATATTTTATAATCTATGTTTAAAACCGAAATTGGACGATCATTTTTACACTCTAATTTATCTTTTGTGTCTTTAGGAATAATTGTAATTGTAGCTTCCCTCCAGGAAGGGGGAATCTCCCCCTTTTGGAGAGCCCAGTTACATGCATTTTGGAGTCTTGGGACTATCTGTTCTCAAAAGCCTTTGTACCATTCAGATGTGTATCCATCTGTACCTGAGCTTTTGTTAGATTTTAGTCTTGTTTATGATTTATTCATTTCCGTTTCTGTAATTTCTTTCGTTAAGCTAGCATTCTGCTCTTCATTGACTTTTGGCAGGTTTAATGAATTAAGAATTTTTTTATATGCTGTTCATTTTGCATTGTTGGTTGTGAATATAAAGTTCTATAATAAATTTCAAAACTCTGCTGTATTTCTTTCAATTTATAACGTTTGATCTTGGTTTGAGGGTTTCTTATTTTATAGACTGTTGAGTCTGCTTTTTGTTTTCTTAGTTTATATGCTAAGAGTCTCATAGGTTTATTTCCTGATTCATAATAGTTCTGTCTCAGGAATATTAGCTTATGTTGAATTTCATCTGTTAACATGCCATCTAACTCTTTCTGTAATTTTTGAATTCTCTGTTTTTCACCAGGATCATTTGTTCTTTTATGAACCCTTTGTGCCTCTTTCAGTTGTGTTTGCAAATTTTCAATTTTCCCTTGTCTCATTTTCTTTAGTAAAGCAGTATGAGCAATAATTTTCCCTTTTAAGACTGCTTTAAAGACATCCCATAAAACTGTTGGTGATACTTCTCCATTATCATTTTCTTTAAAGTAAGATTCAATCTCAGATTTAAGATTTTCTTTCACATAAGGGTTATTTTGTATACTTGAGTTCAGCTTCTAAAGGGTTGATCTTATATTGTCATTGATATTTACTGTCATTACTATAGGTGCATGATCTATCAATTGTTCCAGTGTCATATGAGTAGATTTTGTGTCTATATTTAAGAAAAGTAAAGAAGTAATCAGTTCGACTGTGCGTTGAATGGGGAGCTGAAAAGTGTGTATAGTCTCATCCAGTTGGATACAAATTTCTCCAAATATCAATGATACCACTTTCTCTTAACATGATATTAACTTTCTTGCTCACCCGGTGTTGAGGTATATGATTTTTCCCTGAATAGTCCTGTTTTGACAAGTGAATATTCATGTCACCTCCACATATAAGTATGTCCTCGGATTCTGTAGATGTCATATTAAATATTTGCCTGAAAAAAGACTATTGACTTCCAGGAGGGGTATAGATGTTGATTATAGTTACTAAAAACCCATTTATTCTCCCTTTAATAAGGACAAATCTACCTTCTTTATCTTTCCTTTCTGACAAATACTCATAAGTTACTTGATTTGATATAAGAATCGCAACTCCCCGTCTGTGACCAGATTTACAAGAAGCTGAAAATAAATATTTAAATCCCCCTTGTTTAAGTTTCAAATGCTCAGTTTCATTTAAATGTGTCTCTTGTATAAGGGCTATATGAGTCTTTTCTTTTCTTAATTTAGAGAGTATTTTTGTCTGTTTTTGAGGGTTTAATACACCATTAACACTGAAAGAGATAACTCTCAGTCTCTGCATATTGGTCTCCATCTCAAAATTGCACTTAATACCTGTACTTCCTTTCCAATACCCATTTTCGTTGCTACATCCTCTTGGCTGCAATGAACAACAGCCACAAAACAATAAAAAGTAGAACAAAAAACATACTGTAACATAAAGAACATTGTAAGAATCTGAATCCAAACTTTTAGGACTTCCAGAAGTGAGGTTCTAAAAGTAACCCTTACTGTGTTTGGGAAAGTCCATTTTAAGGAGAGTATCCCTCTTTTCACCACAAGAGGGCCCTCCAAGATCACCTTACTGTGATAGTCACTCATCTCTTCTGGCTAATGAGTTTCGCAGTGCTCCCAATCCTATTATCTAAATTTAACAGACAAATTAATGACACAAAAATTCAGTCCACTGAGTGTATCCGAGTCTTTAAATCAAAGGAGAAAAACTAAATTACTGCATTGCATGAATCTGAGTTCTCATAACAAAAAAACAAGTGCCGGCAAATCAGTCACTCAACTAAATGTACCCAAGTCTATATAATAAAAGAATGAAGAAAATCAGTCCATGTTGTGAACTCGTGTTTATATATAAAGGAAAATACCAGCAAAACAATTCACTGAGTGCGTTCCAGCCAAGAAATTAATCATCCTCCACGGATTCACATCTGAATTGCTTTAGTTTCTCTAAAATGGACTGATCTGTTCGTCTCCTACGTTCACTTCTTTTGCTACTGCTTCTTCCTCTTTGATCGCTCGTAGACCAAGTCATCCTCTGGATTTTCTCCATCAGTGCTTCCGGCTGCTTCACTACGGCAACAGGTAATCCCCTCTCAGCATTGTCTGTGTCTCATGTCGCTTCTATAGAAGAATTGTACATGCATACACCGCCTTCGTAGAAGACCCTCATTCTGGCAGGAAAGGGAGTTTGGAAGCGTATCCCCTTTTCTTTTAAGATCTTCTTTACTTCTGTGTATTCTCTTCGCTTTTTTAACACTCCTGATGCATAGTCATGATTGAAGTTTATTTGCTTGTTCTTCCAAACAAATCTGTTGTTTTGCCACGCAGTTTTAATGATTTCTTCTTTTGTTCTATAGTCTAGAAATCTCACAATGATAGACCACGGTGCTGATCCAGGAGATGGTAGAGGAGTAAGAGCTCTGTGGGCTCTCTTAATCTGCAGATTCATATCTGTATGGAGTTGTACATTTTCTGTTAGCAACTGTTCAATGAAGGCCATCATTGATGGGTGGTTTTTCTCAGATCCTACGGGTACGGAGTAGATTCTTATGTTGTTGTGCCTGTCACGCCCTTCCTGATCAATTAGCCTTGCTTCGAGTTGGCCGTAAAGTTTTATCATCTCTGTCATCACCTCATCCGTAACCTGCATTTGGTCCTCCATTGTTGTTATCTGTTCCTCCATTTCATCAAGTCTTTGATTTGCCCTGTTGATTTGCCCTCATTGAGCTCATGAAACTGTTTCTTGTTGTCTTTATGGAACTCTTTTATTTCTCAGAATATCGTCTCCAAGTCAACTTCCATGTCCCCTTCTTCCTCGCTATGATTAGCTAGCGATTCGGTGTCATTAGCCTCAGAGGCGCTTTCAGTGTTCTGTACAGTTTTCTTACCTTTAGCTTTATTTTGTCTGTCTTTTGTCATGGCCCAAGACTTTTCCGAGTCAATTAAATAAAATAAATTCGAGTAATATTATTCGTTTAGGCCCTTTTCGTCACTATGTCAGGAGCAACTCGTTCTCACGCTGCCATCTTGCTATCGCCCAAACCGGAAACCTCGAGACTTGCCACTTTTTTATGACAAGGTCTATTGCCCTGTGATTGATGTTGGTCAGCAGGTATACTTGCATCACAGACCTTTGGGTAGGAACAAAATACAGGATTCATGGGGTCCTACTGTATACAGGATCATAGAAATGCAAGGTACCACACATACTATTGAGCCCCTTGAGGGTGGTCCTATAAAGAGAGTCCATAGATTTGACTTGCGCCCTTGTGTTAACTCTGTTCCTGAGCCAGAGATGAATGAAACCCGTTCTCCCACAACACCACAATCAAGGGGAGAATCTGTTTCTGAGCAGGTTGATGTTGTGCATTCTGACGCTGATTATGTTGATTTAGAAGAGGTTGCATATCCTAGTCTGCAAGAGACAGAGAATGTGAACCCTGAAAACCCTGTGTCAGCCGTTGTTCAAAGTTCCCTGAAATCATGATTTCAGGGAACACTGAACAACAAGGTTCAGTACCATAGAGAGATGAGTCTAGCAATGACACTGATCTTAGAGTGTCTGGTCCAGCGAGGGTTGAGCTGGACACTGGCACGGCTCCTAGAATGTCTGAACTAGAGATGCAAAAGCCTGTATCAGCACCAAGAAAACTAAAAGAGCCAATGCTGGCGCACACACAAACCCATTTCATGAGCCAAATTCAGCATGCAATTCTGTTTCACTCAGTCCTGAAGTCTTCTCTCAGGTGTTAACAAGCCTGGGCAGTGTGTTCTTTACAGAAGCTGTTAAAGAAGTAAAAAATATGTATTAAGTTATCAGGGACAATGACATACGTTGTGCATATGTTGTGCAGTAGAGCCCCCAGTTTTGTTCATCGGTTGGGTAAATATAAAAATCTACACAAAATGTTGTTAAATTGCATTAAATATGTGTTCACAAGAGTCATATGTTAAAATCAAGTGTTTGTTTTAGATTATTTAAGATTTGGTTATTTATGTGTGAAGTTTGACCAAGTTTGGTGCACATGCAAGGAACTGGGTATGTAAATTTAGAATTACTCATACCTTATTTGATGATTTATAGCCCAGAGTGTTTTCCAGTTTAGTCAATAATTGTAATACGTGTAATATGTGAAAAACATGTGTAATGATAGCATGTGTAATGAGAATTTTATTGTTTTAAACTGTTGTACATGTCCTTAAAGCCTGGTTAGAAATACATAAAATGCTTTGAGTGATTTAAGTATGTGTTTAAGGCATAAAATACTGTGAATATTTAAGCAAATGAAAAGGTTCCAACAATAAGGAAGAAAACGGGAAGCAGGGTGGCAGTCCAGATAAGTCAACCTTTAATGGCTTTTCAGTTTCACAAACACTGTCTTTGGCTTTTCATTTCTACAAACATGGCTCTATCTTTTCAGTTTCACGTAAACGTCCCACTTTCCAGTAGGCACACACAACGTCACTGGTCTGTCTCTCTCCCATCTCCATCGTCACTGTAATGAGACACAGGTGTTATGTATCAATAATCACCAGGTGATGGCCCTTACCGCTTCCTCCCTCACCAATGACAGACACATGACCACATCCTGCTCCACAGCAAGTACTTAAATGCATAAAATGCTTTTAATGTTATAAGCACGTATTAAAGTGACGTATGCTGAAGCATATGGGTAGACTAATGCCTTTTGTATTTTCTTTTGACATTAGCCTCTATCCTATTTCATTTGTTGTATTTCATTATCTTATTTCATAACCATATTCCATTACCATATTTACATTTTTTTTTTTTTTGTAATTCATCATTTACTTTTATTCTTAATCACAATTTGGCCCCATTGACCGCTGTTTTTTTTTAATTTATTTTTTTATTTATTTATTTTTTATCAAAAACGGCCATCAGATAAACCCCAAAATACTATTGTGTTCAGTGTGGTTATTTGAAGCCCATCAGCTACAACTGTAACGCAGATTTTCAGTTTATTTAAAGAAAAGGAGGGCCAAGTCAAAATAAATTTGTGGTAATCAATATTATGCCACAAATGCTGTCGAATGAGCTTAACTTATATTGAACCCGGAATATTCCTTTAAGAGGTGCTAACTACTCTTTACCCAGCAAACTGTTTTGAGTTCTTTATTTTAAAAGGATGGCAAGTTTTGTCTTCTGTTTAGAACTGCAATGAGTCTTAATTAGGATTGTATTAATTAGGGGTGTGCAGCGGAGCCATTATCTGTATTTGTATCTGTTCATATGACAAAATTATCTGTATCTATTTCTGTATTCGGATAGTGGTGTGGGTGGGGCTTAAACTGGAAGTGCGTTTCATTTAGTTAAGTATTACTCTTACATTTATAGTTTCTATAAAATAAAATATGCCTTGTACATGCCTTTTCATAATAATAGCCTAATAATAATAATAATAATATACAATTATTTAAAAATATATTATTATTATTATTATTATTATTATTATTATTATTATTATTTACCAGATGAAGCTGAATTTGTAGGCTACATTAACTGTGGAATATGTTTTGGTTTTTCCTGGTATTTCAAATATTAATATCTGCATGAAACAGAATTTTCATTTGTCTAACCCTAACCTTCAATCTAAAACTCTGAGGTAGCACTATCTGAGTTACCACTGTCCAGTTTTCAGAAGCCGGCCGCTCAGATGGCCACCATTTTCTCATCAGAATGTCATCCTGCAAGAAAAACCTCTCAGCTGCATCTTGACTTTCCTCAAAACTTGTAGCAATTACTCTTAATGGAACCAAAGAAGGATCCTACATCTGTTCTGCCACAAGTGCCTCCCTTGAAAACAGCACCCCCAGTTAGCTGGGCCAAAATCTATCTGGGGACTCACCTGGAAGGTCTTGTACTGTTGAGGCCTCACTCTCAGCTACACAAGCTTTTGATCTAGTCACCACACAGGCAGAGATCACCTCTGGGTACTCTGCCTCTAACTCTGCCATTTCTGGCATCTCACAGGGTTCCTGCTGAACAATAGGAGTCAGAGAGACTTGGGAACCAGCCACATCATTTCCCAGCAAAAAATGAATCCCATCAACAGGCAACAAGGGAACTACCTCCACAGTTACAAGCCGATTCATCACATTGGAGCTCAAATGTACATTGTGCAGAGGGACTGAACTAAATTCACCCTAACCCCTTAACTAAGGCAGATGCTCCCGCTAAAGTGGAGTTAGGCAAATGTAACATACCCTCAAGTAGTAAGGACAAAGCAGCACCTGTATCGCTTAATATGGTCACAGGCACAGCCTTCTCCTCAGTAGAGATAGCTACAGCCCCACCAGACACAAACTCTTTATACACCTCTGGTGTTACTGGATGATTTGACTCACACTCTACACTCAGTATTGATGCAATTAATACAACGGCTTACTAGACTCCTTTTTCAAGAGTACAGGACATCCTGATTTTATGTGTCCTGGCTTTTTACAATAATGGCATATAACCTTACGATGGGTTGGGTAAGCCTTATCAAACCTCTTAATAAAGGGTCCCAACTTAGCTGGAAAGGGCCCTGACCATGATTCCCTCACTGCTGCCCTAGTTCCTTACAGTAGGGAAGTAGTAAGGCCAGGAGGTCCTCGGAGCGCTTATTCGGTAGCTCCGTGGCTGTTGGTTCATGGACGTTGCGCGCCGGCCTCTAGATGATTTTTGTTGACGCGAAGCGCAACTCCACATCGACCAGTGGGTCCCCCGAAGACAACCAGAGGTGTCCCCGAGTGGCTGCGCCCTACGGTGACCAAACTACGAGCGTTCAAAAACTGACCGTTTTTCTTGCAGTTTTGCTGCCGACCACTGGGTGGCGCCACCACGTCCCACTGCAGGCTTATTACAATGGGATACCTCTCCATTCAAATAAACCACAGGTGGGCTCTTTTTTGGGGGAAGGTGGGGGCTGACCACGAAAACCCTATAAGTACAAATACCCACAATATTGCATCACTTCCTCCTTGGGGTGCCAAGGATCACCCCACGACCCACAGAGCCACTAAATGGCCCCTTACCAGTTATTTTGGGGAAGAGCACATGGAAGCGAGCCTTTGATTGGCCAACATGGGGGCGTGTCCGGGAGGGGGCGGGGCTGACCAAGAACACACTATTTGTCCACCTTCCCACTATATTACAAGACATTGTCCCTGGGGGACCACGGACCCCTGGAGTGTATCCAGTAGGGGACGGGGCTGACCACAAAACAACTATTTGTCCATTTACACACTAAATTGAACAACTTTATCACTGTTGGTCTGAGAACCCTATGTGTGTGTTTGGGAGAAAGTGGGTCTATCCAAGGACAAATTATTTGTCCCCTTTGACCACGTTAAAATATTTATAACTTGCAAGTGGGTGCAGTAGCAATTAAGTTCACTTGTGATAAGACGATGGTAGATCTAAACACTGACAATGATGAAATAGCCTACAGAGAGAAGGTGCACACTCTGACACACTGTAACCACCACCATACTAAATGTCCATTTTCAATTTATTGCATAGGTGTATTAACAATAAGTCCATCAACATACTAAATGTCCATTTCCAATTTATTGTATAAGTGTATTAAACCTAAGTCCACCAATATACTAAATGTTCATTTTAAATGTATTGTATAGGTTTATTTCCTCTGTGTCAACCAACATACTAAATGTCCATTTCCAATGTATTATATAGGTGTATTAACCCTAGTCAACCAAACATACTAAATGTCCATTTTCAATTTAACATATTGGTCATTACCCCTAAGTCCACCAACATACTAAATGTCCATTTCCAATTTATTGTATTGGTGTATTAACCCTAAGTCCACCAATATACTAAATGTCCATTTCCATTTTATTGTATAGGTGAATTAACCCTAAGTCCAACAACATACTAAATGTCCATTTCCAATTTATTGTATTGGTGTATTAACCCTAAGTCCATCAACATACTAAAAGTCCTTTTTCAATTCATTGTATTGGTCTATTAGAACTGTGTAAACCAACACACTAAATGTCCATTTCCAAATTACTGTATATGTGTATTACCACTTTGTCCAGAAAATAGTTAATATCCATATCTATTTATTGTATTGGTGTATTAACCCTAAGTCCACCAACATACTAAATGACCATTTCCAATTTATTGCATAGGTGTATTAACCCTAAGTCCACCAAAATTCTAAATGTCCATTTCCAATTTATTGTATTGGTGTATTAACCCTAAGTCCACCAACATTCTAAATGTCCATTTCCAATTTATTGCATAGGTGTATTAACCCTAAGTCCACCAACATACTAAATGATCATTTCCAATTTGTTGTATAGGTGTATTAAACCTAAGTCCACAAAGATACTATATGTCCATTTTCAATTTATTGTATAGGTCTATTACCCCTGTGTCCATCAACATACTAAATGTTCATTTTCAATTATTGTATAGGTCTATTACCCCTTTGTCAACCAACACACTAAATGTCATTTTACAATTTATTGTACAGGTGTATTAACCCTAGTCCACCAAATATATTAACGTCCATTTTTAATTTATCGTATTGGTCTATTACACCTAAGTAAACCAACATACTAAATGTCCATAATCAAATAATTGTATTTGTCTCTTACCCCTGTGTCATCCCACATAATAAATGTCCATTTCCAATTTATTGCATTGGTGTATTAACCCTAAGTTCACCAACATTCTAAATGTCCATTTCCATTTTATTGCATAGGTGTAATAACCCTAAGTCCACCAACATTCTAAATGTCCATTTCCAATTTATTGTAATGGTGTATTAACCCTAAGTCCACCAACATTCTAAACGTCCATTTCCAATTTATTACATAGGTGTATTAACCCGAAGTCCACCAACATTCTAAATTTCCATTTCCAGTTTATTGTATTGGTGTAGTAACCCTAAGTTCACCAACATTCTAAATGTCCATTTCCAATTTATTGCATAGGTGTAGTAACCCTAAGTCCACCAATATATTAAATGTCCATTTCCAATTTGTTGTATAGGTGTATTAAACCTAAGTCCACCAACATACTAAATGTCCATTTCCAATTTATTGTATTGGTGTATTAACCCTAAATCCACCAACATTCTAAATGTCCATTTCCAATTTATTATATTGCTCTATTACTCCTGTGTCAGCCAACATACTAAATGTCCATTCTCAATTTATCATATTGGTCTACTAACCCTAAGTCCACCAATATACTAAATGTCTATTTCCAATTTATTGTAATGGTGTATTAACCCTAAGTCCAACAACATTCTAAATGTCCATTTCCAATTTTTGTATAGATCTATTACCCCTGTGTCAACCAACATTCTAAATGTCCATTTCCAATTTATTGCATTGGTGTATTAACCATAAGTCCACCAACATACTAAATGTCCATTTTCAATATATTGAATTGGTCTATTACCCCTAAGTCCACCAACATAGTAAATGTCCATTTTCAATTTATTGTACTGGTATATTAACCCTGTGTCAACTAACATACTAAATGTCCATTTCCAATTTATTGCATAGGTGTATTAACCCTAGTCCACCAAACATATTAATGTCCATTTTTAATTTATCATAATGGTCTATTAACCCTAAGTCCACCAAAATTCTAAATGTCCATTTTCAATTTATTGCATAGGTGTATTAACCCTAAGTCCACCAACATACTAAATGTACATTTCCAATTTATTGTATTGGTGTATTAATCCTAAGTCCATCAACATACTAAAAGTCCTTTTTCAATTTATTGTATTGGTCTATTAGAACTGTGTAAACCAACACACTAAATGTCCATTTCCAAATTACTGTATATGTGTATTACCACTTTGTCCAGAAAATATTTAATATCCATATCCTATTTATTGTATTGGTGTATTAACCCAAAGTCCACCAACATACTAAATGTCCATTTCCAATTTATTGCATAGGTGTATTAACCCTAAGTCCACCAAAATTCTAAATGTCCATTTCCAATTTATTGCATAGGTGTATTAACCCTAAGTCCACCAACATACTAAATGTCCATTTCCAATTTATTGTATTGGTGCATTAACCCTAAGTCCACCAACATTCTAAATGTCCATTTCCAATTTATTGTATTGGTGTATTAATCCTAAGTCCACCAATATACTAAATGTCCATTTCCAATTTATTGTATTGGTGTATTAATCCTAAGTCCACCAAGATACTATATGTCCATTTTCAATTTATTGTATAGGTCTATTACCCCTGTGTCCATCAACATACTAAATGTTCATTTTCAATTATTGTATAGGTCTATTACCCCTTTGTCAACCAACACACTAAATGTCATTTTACAATTTATTGTACAGGTGTATTAACCCTATTAATGTCCATTTTTAATTTATCGTATTGATCTATTACACCTAAGTAAACCAACATACTAAATGTCCATAATCAAATAATTGTATTTGTCTCTTACCCCTGTGTCATCCCACATAATAAATGTCCATTTCCAATTTATTGCATTGGTGTATTAACCCTAAGTTCACCAACATTCTAAATGTCCATTTCCATTTTATTGCATAGGTGTAATAACCCTAAGTCCACCAACATTCTAAATGTCCATTTCCAATTTATTGCATAGGTGTATTAACCCTAAGTCCACCAACATACTAAATGTCAATTTTCAATTTGTTGTATTGGTCTATTTCCCATGTGTCCACCAACATACTAAATTTCTATTTTCAATTTATTGTATAGGTATATTACCCCCTAAGTCCACCAACATACTAAATGACCATTTCCAATTTATTGTATATATTTATTAACACTAGTCCACCAAACATATTAAATATCCGTTTTCAATTTATCATATTGGTCTATTACCCCTAAGATCAGCAACATACTAAATGTCCATTTCCAATTTACTGTATATGTGTATTACCACTTTTTCCACAAAATAGTTAATATCAATTTCCTATTTATTGTTTGGTGTATTAACCCTAAGTCCACCAATATACTAAATGTCCATTTCCAATTTATTGTATAGGTGTATTAACCCTAAGTCCACCAACATACTAAATGTCCATTTCCAATTTATTGTTTATGGGTGTATTAACCCTAAGTCCACCAACATACTAAATGTCCATTTCCAATTTATTGTATAGGTGTTATTAACCCAAAGTCCACCAACATACTAAATGTCCAATTCCAATTTAATGTATAGGTGTATTAACCCTAGTCCACAAAACATACTAAATATCATTTTCAATTCATCATATTGGTCTATTACCCCTAGGTCCCGCAACATACTAAATGTCCATTTCCAATTTATTTTATAGGTGTAATACTGCTGTATCCACAACATAATAAATGTCCATTTCCAATTCACTGTATTGGTGTATTAACCCTAAGTCCACCAACATACTAAATGTCCATTTTCAAATTATTTCATAGGTGTATTAACCCTAGTCCAAAAAACATACTAAATATCAATTTTTAATTAATCGTATTGGTCTATTACCCCTAAGACCAGCAACATACTAAATGTCCATTTCCAATTTATAGTATTTGTGTATTAACCCTAGGTCCACCAACATTCTAAATATCAATTTCCATTTTTTTGCAAAGGTGTATTAACCCTAAGTCCACCAAGATACTTAAAGTCCATTTCCAAATTATTGTATTGGTGTATTAACACTAAGTCCTGCAACATACTAAATGTCCATTTCCAATTTATTGCATAGGTTTATTAACACTAAGTCAACCAACATACTAAATGTACATTTTCAATTTATTGAATTGATCTATTACCCCTGTGTTAACCAACATACTAAATGTCCATTTCCAATTTATTCTATAGGTGTATTAAGCCAAAGTCCACCAACATACTAAATGTCCATTTCCAATTTATTGTATAGGTGTATTAACCCTAAGTCCACCAACATACTAAATATCCATGTTCAGTTTATCATATTGGTCTATTACACCTAAGTCCACCAACATACTAAATGCCCAATTCCAATTTATTGTATAGGTGTATTAACCGTAAATCCTCCAATATACTAAATGTCCATTTTCAATTTATTGTATTGGTCTATTACACCTGTGTCCATCCACATACTAAATGTCCATTTCCAATTTATTCTATAGGTCTATTAACCCTAAGTCCACCAACATACTAAATGTCCTTTTTCAGTTTATTGCATAAGTGTATTAACCTTAAGTCCACTAACATAACAAATGTCCATTCTCAATTTACTGTATTGGTCTATTACCCCTATGTCAACCAACATACTAAATGTCCATTTCCAATTTATTGTTTTTGTGTATTAACCCTTAATCCACCAACATTCTAAATGTCCATTTTCAATTTATTGTATTGGTCTATTACCCCTGTGTCCATCAACATACTAAATGTCCATTTCCAATTTATTGTATAGTTGTATTACCCCTAAGTCCAGCAACATACTAAATGTCCATTTCCAAAATTATTGTATAAGTGTATTAACCCTAAGTCCACCAACATACTAAATATCCGTGTTCAGTTTATCATATTGGTCTATTACCCCTAAGTCCAGCAACATACTAAATGTCCATTTCCAAAATTATTGTATAAGTGTATTAACCCTAAGTCCACCAACATACTAAATATCCGTGTTCAGTTTATCATATTGGTCTATTACCCCTAAGTCCAGCAACATACTAAATGTCCATTTCCAAAATTATTGTATAAGTGTATTAACCCTAAGTCCACCAACATACTAAATGTCCATTTTCAATTTATTGTATTGCTCTATTACTCCTGTGTCAACCAAAATACTAAATGTCCATTTCCAATTAATTGTATAGGTGTATTAACCCTAAGTCCACCAACATACTAAATGCCCAATTCCAATTTATTGTATAGGTGTATTAACCGTAAGTCCTCCAATATACTAAATGTCCATTTTCAATTTATTGTATTGGTCTATTACACCTGTGTCCATCAACATACTAAATGTCCATTTCCAATTTATTCTATAGGTCTATTAACCCTAAGTCCACCAACATACTAAATGTCCTTTTTCAGTTTATTGCATAAGTGTATTAACCTTAAGTCCACTAACATAACAAATGTCCATTCTCAATTTACTGTATTGGTCTATTACCCCTATGTCAACCAACATACTAAATGTCCATTTCCAATTTATTGTTTTTGTGTATTAACCCTTAATCCACCAACATTCTAAATGTCCATTTTCAATTTATTGTATTGGTCTATTACCCCTGTGTCCATCAACATACTAAATGTCCATTTCCAATTTATTGTATAGTTGTATTACCCCTAAGTCCAGCAACATACTAAATGTCAATTTCCAAAATTATTGTATAAGTGTATTAACCCTAAGTCCACCAACATACTAAATATCCGTGTTCAGTTTATCATATTGGTCTATTACCCCTAAGTCCAGCAACATACTAAATGTCCATTTCCAAAATTATTGTATAAGTGTATTAACCCTAAGTCCACCAACATACTAAATATCCGTGTTCAGTTTATCATATTGGTCTATTACCCCTAAGTCCACCAACATACTAAATGTCCATTTCCAATTTATTGTATAGGTGTATTAACCCTAAGTCCACCAACATACTAAATATCCATGTTCAGTTTATCATATTGGTCTATTACACCTAAGTCCAGCAACATACTAAATGTCCATTTCCAAAATTATTGTATATGTGTATTAACCCTAAGTCCACCAACATACTAAATGCCCAATTCCAATTTATTGTATTGCTCTATTACTCCTGTGTCAACCAAAATACTAAATGTCCATTTCCAATTAATTGTATAGGTGTATTAACCCTAAGTCCACCAACATACTAAATGCCCAATTCCAATTTATTGTATAGGTGTATTAACCGTAAGTCCTCCAATATACTAAATGTCCATTTTCAATTTATTGTATTGGTCTATTACCCCTGTGTCCATCAACATACTAAATGTCCATTTCCAATTTATTCTATAGGTCTATTAACCCTAAGTCCACCAACATACTAAATGTCCTTTTTCAGTTTATTGTATAAGTGTATTAACATTAAGTCCACTAACATAACAAATGTCCATTCTCAATTTACTGTATTGGTCTATTACCCCTATGTCAACCAACATACTAAATGTCCATTTCCAATTTATTGTTTTTGTGTATTAACCCTTAATCCACCAACATTCTAAATGTCCATTTTCAATTTATTGTATTGGTCTATTACCCCTGTGTCCATCAACATACTAAATGTCCATTTCCAATTTATTGTATAGTTGTATTACCCCTAAGTCCACCAACATACTAAATGTCCATTTTCAATTTATTGTATTCGTCTATTATCCCTAAGTCCACCAACATACTGAATGACCATTTCCAATTTATTGTATAGGTGTATTAACCCTAGTCCACCAAACATACTAACTATCCATTTTCAATTGATCATATTGGTCTGTTACCGCTAAGTCCAGCAACATACTAAATGTCCATTTCCAATTTATTGTATACTGTATTACCGCTGTGTCGTCAACATAGTAAATGTCCATTTCCAATGTATTGTATTGGTGTATTAACCCTAAGTCCACCAACATTCTAAATGTCTATTTCCAATTTATTGCATTGGTGTATTAACCCTAAGTCCAACAATATACTAAATGTCCATTTTCAAATTATTGTATTCGTCTATTACCCCTGTGTCCATCAACATACTAAATGTCCATTTTCAATTTTTTGCATAGGTGTATTAACCCTAAGTCAACCAACATGCTAAATGACCATTTAAAATTTATTGTATATGTGAATTAATCCTAAGTCTACCAACATACTTAGTGTCCACTTCCAATTTATTCTATATGTGTATTACCCCTATGTCCACCAACATACTAAATGTCCATTTCCAATTGAATGTATTGGTGTTTTAACCCTAAGTCCAACAAATTACTAAATGTCCATTTCCAATTTATTGTATTAGTCTATTACCCCTGTTTACATCAACATACTAAATGTCCATTTTCCATATATTCTATAGGTCTATTAACCCTAAGTCCAACAACTTACTAAATGTCCATTTCCAATTTATTGTATTAGTCTATTACCCCTGTTTACATCAACATACTAAATGTCTTTTTCAATTTATTTTATTGGTCTATTTCCCCTGTGTCCACCAACATACTAAATGTCCTTTTTGAATTTATTGTATTGGTCAATTTACCCTGTGTACAACAATATACTAAATGTCCATTTTCAATTTATTGTATTAGGTTATTACTCCTGTGTCAACCAAAATACTAAATGTCCATTTCAAATTAATTGTATATGTGTATTAACCCTAGTCCACCAAACATACTAAATATCCATATTCAGTTTATCATATTGGTCTATTACCCCTAAGTCCAGCAACATAATAAATGTCCATTTCCAAAATTATTGTATAAGTGTATTAACCCTAAGTCCATCAACATCCTAAATGTCCATTTTCAATTTATTGTGTTTTGTCAATTACCCCTGTGTTCACCTACATACTAAATGTCCAATTTCAATTCATTGTATTGGTCTATTACTCCTGTGTCAACCAACATACTAAATGTCCATTTTCAAATTATTGCATTGGTCTATTACCCCTGTGTCCATCAACATACTAAATGTCCATTTTCAATTTATTGTATTGGTGTATTAACCCTAAGTCCACCAACATACTAAATGTCCATTTCCAATTTTTTGCATAGGTGTATTAACCCTAAGTCAACCAACATGCTAAATGACCATTTAAAATTTATTGTATATGTGAATTAATCCTAAGTCTACCAACATACTTAGTGTCCACTTCCAATTTATTCTATATGTGTATTACCCCTATGTCCACCAACATACTAAATGTCCATTTCCAATTGAATGTATTGGTGTTTTAACCCTAAGTCCAACAACTTACTAAATGTCCATTTCCAATTTATTGTATTAGTCTATTACCCCTGTTTACATCAACATACTAAATGTCCATTTTCCATATATTCTATAGGTCTATTAACCCTAAGTCCAACAACTTACTAAATGTCCATTTCCAATTTATTGTATTAGTCTATTACCCCTGTTTACATCAACATACTAAATGTCCATTTCCAATTTATTGTATAGGTGTATTAACCCTAAGTCCACCAACATACTAAATGTCCTTTTTGAATTTATTGTATTGGTCAATTAACCCTGTGTACAACAATATACTAAATGTCCATTTTCAATTTATTGTATTAGTTTATTACTCCTGTGTCAACCAACATACTAAATGTCCATTTTCAATTTATTGTATTAGTTTATTACTCCTGTGTCAACCAACATACTAAATGTCCATTTTCAAATTATTGCATTGGTCTATTACCCCTGTGTCCATCAACATACTAAATGTCCATTTTCAATTTATTGTATTGGTGTATTAACCCTAAGTCCACCAACATACTAAATGTCCATTTCCAATTTTTTGCATAGGTGTATTAACCCTATGTCAACCAACATGCTAAATGACCATTTAAAATTTATTGTATATGTGAATTAATCCTAAGTCTACCAACATACTTAGTGTCCACTTCCAATTTATTGTATAGGTGTATTACCCCTGTCTCAACCAACATACTAAATGTCTATTTTCCATTTATTGTATAGGTGTATTAACCCTAAGTCCACCAACATACTAAATGTACATTTCCAATTTATTGTATAGGAGTATTAACCATAAGTCCATCAACATACTAAATGTCCTTTTTCAATTTAATGTTTTGGTCTATTTCCCCTGTGTCCAATAACATACTAAATGTCCATTTTCAATTTATTGTATTAGTTTATTACCCCTGTTTACATCAACATACTAAATGTCCATTTTCAATTTATTGTATTAGTCTATTACCCCTGTTTACATCAACATACTAAATGTCCATTTCCAATTTATTGTATAGTTGTATTACCCCTAAGTCCAGCAACATACTAAATGTCCATTTCCAAAATTATTGTATAAGTGTATTAACCCTAAGTCCACCAACATACTAAATATCCATGTTCAGTTTATCATATTGGTCTATTACCCCTAAGTCCAGCAACATACTAAATGTCCATTTCCAAAATTATTGTATAAGTGTATTAACCCTAAGTCCACCAACATACTAAATGTCCATTTTCAATTTATTGTATTGCTCTATTACTCCTGTGTCAACCAAAATACTAAATGTCCATTTCCAATTAATTGTATAGGTGTATTAACCCTAAGTCCACCAACATACTAAATGCCCAATTCCAATTTATTGTATAGGTGTATTAACCGTAAGTCCTCCAATATACTAAATGTCCATTTTCAATTTATTGTATTGGTCTATTACACCTGTGTCCATCAACATACTAAATGTCCATTTCCAGTTTATTCTATAGGTCTATTAACCCTAAGTCCACCAACATACTAAATGTCCTTTTTCAGTTTATTGTATAAGTGTATTAACCTTAAGTCCAACAACATAACAAATGTCCATTCTCAATTTACTGTATTGGTCTATTACCCCTATGTCAACCAACATACTAAATGTCCATTTCCAATTTATTGTTTTTGTGTATTAACCCTTAATCCACCAACATTCTAAATGTCCATTTTCAATTTATTGTATTGGTCTATTACCCCTGTGTCCATCAACATACTAAATGTCCATTTCCAATTTATTGTATAGTTGTATTACCCCTAAGTCCACCAACATACTAAATGTCCATTTTCAATTTATTGAATAGGTGTATTAACCCTAAGCCCACCAACATACTAAATGTCCTTTTTCAATTTATTGTATTGGTCTATTTCCCCTGTGTCCAGCAACATACTAAATGTCCATTTTCAGTTTATTGTATTGGTCAATTAACCCTGTGTCCAACAACATACTAAATGTCCCTTTTCAATTTATTGTATTGGGCTATTACTCCTGTGTCAACCAAAATACTAAATGTCCATTTCAAATTAATTGTATATGTGTATTAACCCTAGTCCACCAAACATACTAAATATCCATATTCAATGTATCATATTGGTCTATTACCCCTAAGTGCAGCAACATACTAAATGTCCATTTCCAGTTTATTGTATAAGTGTATTAACCCTAAGTCCACAAACATCCTAAATGTCCATTTTCAATTGATTGTATTAGTCTATTACCCCTGTGTCCACCTACATACTAAATGTCCATTTCCAATTTATTGTATAAGTGTAATAACCCTAAGTCCACAAACATCCTAAATGTCCATTTTCAATTTATTGTATTGGTCTATTACTCCTGTGTCAACCAAAATACTGAATGTCCATTTCCAGTTTATTGTATAGGTGTATTAACCCTAAGTTAACCAACGTAATAAATGTCCTTTTTCAATTAATTGTATTGTATTATTTCCACTGTGTCCACCAACATACTAAATGTCCATTTTCAATATATTGTATTGGTCTATTACCCCTATGTCCACCAACATACTAAATGACCATTTCCAATTTATTGTATAGGTCTATTAACGCTAGTCCACCAAACATTCTAAATATCCATTTTTATTTTATAGTATTGGTCTATTACCCCTAAGTCCATCAACATACTAAATGTTAATTTCCAATTTATTGTATAGGTGTATTACCCCTGTCTCAACCAACATACTAAATGTCTATTTTCCATTTAATGTATAGGTGTAATAACCCTATGTCCACCAACATACTAAATGTCCATTTTCAATTTATTGTATTAGCCTATTACCCCTGTATCAACCAACATACTAAATGTCCATTTCCAATTTATTGTATTCGTCTATTATCCCTATGTCCACCAACATACTAAATGTCAATTTCCAATTTATTGTATAGGTGTATTACCCCTGTCTCAACCAACATACTAAATGTCTATTTCCATTTATTGTATAGGTGTATTAACCCTAAGTCCACCAACATACTAAATGTACATTTCCAATTTATTGTATAGGTGTATTAACCGTTAGTCCACCAACATACTAAATGTCCTTTTTCAATTTAATGTTTTGGTCTATTTCCCCTGTGTCCATTAACATACTAAATGTCCATTTTCAATTTATTGTATAGGTGTATTAACCCTAAGTCCACCAACATACTAATGTACATTTCCAATTTATTGTATAGGTGTATTAACCCTAAGTCCACCAACATACTGAATGACCATTTCCAATTTATTGTATAGGTGTATTAACCCTAGTCCACCAAACAAACTAACTATCCATTTTCCTTTGATCATATTGGTCTATTACCCCGAAGTCCAGCAACATACTAAATGTCCATTTCCAATTTATTGTGTAGGTGTATTACCACTGTGTCGACAACATAGTAAATGTCCATTTCCAATTTATTGTATTGGTGTATTAACCCTAAGACCACCAACATTCTAAATCTCTATTTCCAATTTATTGTATTGGTGTATTAACCCTAAGTCCACCAACATACTAAATGTCCATTTCCAATTTATTGTATAGGTGTATTAACCCTAATTCAACCAACATGCTAAATGACCATTTAAAATTTATTGTATAGGTGAATTAATGCTAAATCCACCAACATATTAAATGTCCATTTTCAATTTACTGTATTGGTCTATTACCCCTGTGTCCACCAACATACTAAATGTACATTTCCAATTCATTGTATTGGTGTTTTAACCCTAAGTCCAACAACATACTAATTGTCAATTTCCAATTTATTGTATAGGTGTATTACCCCTGTTTCAACCAACATACTAAATATCCATTTTCCATTTATTCTATAGGTCTATTAACCCTAAGTCCACCAACATACTAAATGTCCATTTTCAATTGATTGTATTGGTCTATTACCCCTGTTTACATCAACATACTAAATCTCCATTTCCAATTTATTGTATAGGTGTATTACCCCTGTTTCACCCAACATACTAAATGTCCATTTTCCATTTATTCAATAGGTCTATTAATCCTAAGTCTACCAACATACTAAATGTCCATTTCCAATTTATTGTATAGGTGTATTAACCCTAAGTTCACCAACATACTAAATGTCCATTTTCAATTTATTGTATTGGTCTATTACCCCTGTTTACATCAACATACTAAATGTCCATTTCCAATTTATTGTATAGGTGTATTAACCCTAAGTCCACCAACATACTAAATGCCCAATTCCAATTTATTGTATAGGTGTATTAACCATAAGTCCTCCAATATACTAAATGTCCATTTTCAGTTTATTTTATTGGTCTATTACCCCTGTGTCAGTCAACATGGTAAATATCCATTTTCTATTTATTGTATTGCTCTATTACTCCTGTGTCAGCCAACATACTAAATGTCCTTTTTCAGTTTATTGTATAAGTGTATTAACCTTAAGTCCACCAACATACCAAATGTCCATTCTCAATTTATTGTATTGGTCTATTACCCCTATGTCAACCAACATACTAAATGTCCATTTCCAATTTATTGTATTTGTGTATTAACCCTTAGTCCACCAACATACTAAATGTCCATTTTCAATTTATTGTATTGGTCTATTACCCCTGTGTCCATCAACATACTAAATGTCCATTTCGAATTTATTGTATAGGTGTATTACCCCTAAGACCACCAACACACTAAATGTCCTTTTTCAATTTATTGTATTGGTCTATTTCCCCTGTGTCCACCAACATACTTAATGTCCATTTTCAATTTATTGTATAGGTCTATTATCCCCTAAGTCCACCAACATACTAATTGTCCATTTTCTGTTTATTGTATAGATGTATTAATCCTGAGACAAAATTTTTGACTTTCTCCTCTCGAAATTCACACCAAAGATAGAGGCGACTGAGATGAGCACAGAAGTACCAATTTCAACTTCCCAGCTAAATCCAGAGCTGAGATATGCTGATCCCACGTACAATTTATCAATCCAAAATTTTAGGTGGTTCGTGAACAGTAAAATTTTGAGTTTTTGATGAGTGTATTTTGTTCAGGGGGCATCATAAAGTCTCCTAAATGTGATTTTGAGTCATACATTTAATCTTGGAGTTATAAAAATGATGTCCACGAAATACCAATTTTAGCCCATTAGATAGATTGTAAGTGGGATGGCCCACAGGCAATTTATTTGCATTGCCTGAAATAATCACTTGGTGGACATCTGATTTTAATGTGTGGGATAGATTAATTCACTGAATATCACATTTAGGTGACTGTATGACACCCCCTGAACAGCATACACCCTTCAACACCTCAAAATTCGACTGTCCACGAACCATCTAAAATTTTGAATGGTATAAATTGTAACTGGGATCTGCATATCTCAGCTCTAGAATTAACTAGGAAGTTGAATCTGGAACTGTTGTGCTCTTCTCAGTCTCATCTATCTATGGTGTGAATTTTGAAAGAATCAGAGAAAGTCAGATAATTTCACACAAAAAAATTGAAACTGTCTATTATTTTGTGCTAAAACATGCACTTTTTAGCACTTTTGCACAGTGCAATTCTCAATATGTCAACTATGTATGTATGTATGTATGTATGTATGTATGTATCTATCTATTTATCTATCTATCTGTCTGCCCTGTCAGTTTTTTTTTCCATTTTTTTTCAGTTTATGTGCATCCATTAAATAAGCTGCAGATGGGACCTTCCTTTTGGACTTAGAATTTTTTGAGGAAAAATTGCCACACTTTTTATTTATATGACTTTAGTGGCATGTCAATGAAATATTATCAATAAAACACCCTGTATAGCACTCAACATACTCAATGGAATCCACTTATGCATCTTACAGCTCAAAATAATGTATAATTTGCATTAAAATGATTGTCCACGAACCATGTATTTTTCACCATTCAAATAAATTGTATGTGGGCACTTCCTGCATGACTTAGCAAAAACACAGGAAGTGCCCTAGTGCAATTTATTTGAATGGTGGCAAATACATGGTTTGTGGACCATCATTTTGAAAGCTTTTCTTGCTATTTGCATGTAATATTATCAATCAAACATCAAGTATATCACTCAACATAGTCAATGGAACCCCTTCATGCAATTTACAACTCTTTAAAATGTATGATTAGCTAAAAATGACTGTCCACGAACCATGTATTGTATGTGGGCACTTCCTGCATGACTTAGCAAAAACACAGGAAGTGCCCTAGTGCAATTTATTTGAATGGTGGCAAATACATGGTTTGTGGGCCGTCATTTTGAAAGCTTTTCTTGCTATTTGCATGTAATATTATCAATCAAACATCAAGTATATCACTCAACATAGTCAATGGAACCCCTTTATGCAACTTACAACTCTTTAAAATTTATAATTAGCTAAAAAATGACTGTCCATGAAACATGTATTTTTCACCATTCAAATACATTGCACGTGGCACTTCCTGCATGACTTAGCAAAAACACAGGAAGTGCTCACGTGCAATTTATTTGAATGGTGGCAAATACATGGTTTGTGGACCGTCATTTTGAAAGCTTTTCTTGCTATTTGCATGTAATATTATCAATCAAACATCAAGTATATCACTCAACATACTCAATGGAACCCATTTATGCAACTTACAACTCTTTAAAATGTATAATTAGCTAAAAATGACTGTCCACAAACCATGTATTTTTCACCATTCAAATAAATTGGTGGGCACTTCCTGTGTGACCTGGTGAAAATAACCTTAAATTTGATGCTAAGACCTAGAGGCTTCAAATACTTAATCTTTGTGCTCTCATAAACAACCTATTAAAAATCTGTGTCTCTCACTGATTGAGAAGCATTAAAAAAAAAAATCAAGAAAAATATGATGGAAAAATATTATTAGTCATTTTAGGTGCACATGTCAGCTTATTAAGCACTTATCGAATTCATTCAGACTTTAAACTTTGCACACTGTCTAAGGCCCTCCTGAGAAGCTATAGATTTCAAATTGGAGTAATTTTGAGCTTTCTGAGGGGTGTCCATGAACCACCTATAGAAATGAATGGAATAAATTGCAGGTGGGACTTTTCTAGAAAGGTCCTGCAGCCCCCAAATTTCACACAGTGGTAGCCAGATATCCCTCGAAAGACATATAGAGACCACAAGGCTCTAGAAAAGAGGAAAATACTTTTTTACAGTTTATGCAAGATTCTCACACACAGGCCTCTTGCACTCACAGCTTGACAGAGCCTCTTGAATTAGATTAGAGACAACTAGGGTAGGGTTTGGACTAATGCTCAGGAAGGATCTAGATACCCCCAAATTTTGTGGCCCGATTCAGGGGCCCTTGACAGTCGAGGATCTCAAATTTCAAGGTCCTGTGGCCTTCGGAACCCCCTTTTCTAGACATCCCACTTGACCATTAAACCAATGCAATTCCATAGGTGTTTCGTGGACAGCCTTAAATCTGGTGCTAAGACCTGAGGGCTTTGAATGCTTCATCATAGGGCTCTTAGAAACAACATATTAAAAAGCCGTGTCCCTCAGAGTTTGGGAAGTACTTTAAAAAAAAACAAGAAAAATATCATAGAAAAATAACTGTCACTTTTAATTCACAAGTCAGCCAATTTAGCACTTAACGAAGTCATTCAGACTTCAAACTTTGCACACTTACTAAGGGGCCCCTTAGAAGCTATATATTTCAAATTGGAGTCATTTGGAGCTTTCTGAGGGGTGTCCACAAAACACAGATAGAAATGAATGGAATATATTGCTCCTGGGATGCGCCCTGGCAGCGTGCCCAGAGACCCCAAATTTCACACGCTGACATGTCAAGTGCCCTTATAAACATACTAAGAGGACTAAAGCCTAGAATGAAAAAAAATAATTTTTCATTATTTGCAATAGATCTCCCTGCTTTTCATAGGAATCAATGAGACAGCCTGCCCTGTAGGCCCATGTGCATCAGTACATTCATCAGAGGCTTTAATACTTAGCAAGCACCTATGACTTCCAAATTCTAGAACCTGATTTGGGGGCCCCTGACGGTCGAGGATCTCAAATTTCAAGGTCATGTGGCCTTTGGAACCCCCTTTTCTAGATGTCCCACTTGACCATTAAACCAATGCAAATCCATAGGTGTTTCGTGGACAGCCTTAAATTTGGTGCTAAGACCTGGGGGCTTCAAATGCTTCATCGTAGGGCCCTTAGAAACAACTTGTTAAAAAGCTGTATCCCTCAGAGTTTGGTAAGTACTTTTAAAAAATCAAGAAAAATATTATAGAAAAATAACTGTCACTTTTCATTCACAAGTCAGCCAATTAAGCACTTAACGAAGTCATTCAGACTTCAAACTTTGTGCCCTGGCAGTGTGCCCAGAGGTCCAAGAGACCACAAATTTCACATAGTGACCCCTCGTGGGCCTCTTGAAGACATACTGAGAGTGCCAACGATTTCGGTGAAGTTTTGGACGAACGTCAGAAAACATCTTTAAAGGACTCTGGGCGGGCACAGTGGGCCCCCGCCGTGTGCCCCCGCCGTGTGCCCCATGAGGAAATGGATTAAAAAATGTAAAAAAAAATAATTTGTGTCAGGAACACCTAAAAACACACTTACAGGGGTCACGTGGGATGCCTGGGCGCTGCCCGGCACGAATTAGGGCGATGTATGCTATCAGGTGCTATAGTGGTTCTGTGGACGGAAGGAAGACTATGAGTAACAATAGTGGGTAAGAGGGATACAGAAAGTGAGTTTGTGGACAACAGGAAGCCCATTTTGAAGAATAGTGGGTAAGGGGGACACAGGAAGTGAGTTCGTGGACACAGGAAGGACTAGTGGTAAGGTGGACAAAAAGAGGCTCTGTGGACGCTGTTTACATTACTAAATGCCCCGTGGGCAGTAGGTGGCTCGTGGGCACTCCCCGAAGTGACCATGACTACTCGAGAGCGCCCCTAGAGGTGTCCATACGGCAAGGTAAGGAGGAAAATGAAACTTACCCCAAAGTAATGGCAAAGTGACAGATGGCCACCAAACTAGTGGCCAAGTGGGTGTTCACGTAAGGGATACGTTCCATCACACCAACTTTGGGTCCAATGACAATTTAAATCAATGGGGCTCGATCCCTCGAACCACCTAACTTCCCTTGCATAACAGAAAATAATCTATAAAACAAACTCCCATCAATAGGCAGAATAAACACAAAGAACATGTAGATTCATTCACAATACTGTATCGAAGGTGTGTTCCTTTGCAAAACAAGCTCCAGCCTCTATCGGAACCAGCACAAAAAAATAAAAAATAAATAAATAAATAAATAATCATTTCCCATTCAGTTTCTTCGGACAGTCAAATGAATGTTCAGTGAGCCAGCTGTTTCATAAGTGCCGCAGATGACTTAATCCTTCCAATGTCCTGCAAAAAATAATCCACAAAACAAACTCCAGCCAATAGGAGGCATAAGCACAAAGAACGAGCAGATTCATCCACAACTGTCCCCAAGGAGTGTTATTCCACAAAACAAACTCCAGCCGCCAGGCAGAACCAGCACAAAAAGAAACATAACAGGTGTCCAGTTTCCTCGGATGGTCAAATGTTCAGCGAGACAAGCTCACTTGGAGGCAATGTGAGAAACACACTATGACATTCTCAGTCCACCGATTTTATGAAAAACTTCACTTGTTGTGGGCATGTAAATATTTTGCGGCCATCCTTAGTATCTATTCTCAATTTTTCCGGAAACATCAGTGCAAAAGCGATCCTCAGTCGATGCAAGAGATTCTTGAAGGAGTGTTACTACACAAAACAAACTCCAGCCGCTAGGCTGAACCAACACAAAAAAAAAAAGGCACCCAGCTTTTTCTGACAGTCGAGTTTATGCTCAGTGAGTCAATTCACACGGGGTCAAATGAAAATCACCAAATGGCTTACTCATCACATTGTCTCTATGAAAGACAATGCTTGTTGTGGGCATGTAAATATTTTTCAGCCATCCTTAGTATCTATTCTCAGTTTGGCCAGAAACCTCAGTGCAAAAACGATCTTCCGTTGATGTAAGGGTTTCTTACATTCCTTGAATCGATCACATTTCTCTCTTGTCGAATTCGCAAAGTCTGGGAACAAGAAAATGCTGTGATTTTTCCAAGAAAGCTTTCCTTTGCTCCTCGCCTCGTGCAACATGAGATATTTATCGGATGATCTCAGAAATTTGGCCAGAATTGATCGGGGCCTCTCTCCCTCAGCTGATCTGCGAGCCAAGACTCTGTGAGCTCGCTCGATTTCCAGCTTGTGGCCTGTTATGTCGAGCAGACTCAGGAAGAGGTCATCTAGGAATTTCACCATAATTCGACCTTCTTCATGCTCAGGAATTCCAACAATTCGGACATTGTTTCGCTGGCTATGATTCTCAAGGTCTTCCAGTTTTTCCAAAACACGTTCCAAATCTACTTTTGTCGCTAGCATATTAGCAGCTAATTCCCTCTCCGATGACTCTAGATAATCGATCCGTCTCTCGACATCCCTGATTCTTGTAACCAACTCAGAGAATTTTTTCTCCATCGCAGTAATCGATCGACGTATTACAGCAAGATCCTCTAAGTCAGCAACAACCTTCATCAGCATCACAGACGTGCTCGCCAGTGGAATTTCTCCCGCCACACCATCCAAACCGAGTCCCTGGTCCTCAGGTCTATCCGAGGTATCAGCTTGAGCACGTAAGTGTCTTTTAACATCTCCAGAGCCTGAGGATTTTGAATTCTTTGCCATGTTGACTTCAAAGAACAGATATGTAGCAGGTTGTATCAAATCTCACCGGTTTATGACATAAAAATGATTAAAAACTAGCAAAGCGGCAGAGCTCATCGTTCACACGTCCATTCCTCGCATGGCGTCATGTGACTCCTTCCAGAAATCACATTCTTGATATCAAAAATGGGATTTCAATTAGTAAAAACCATCATTTTTGATATCTATAATTGAATGTTCACTAGTAACTTTTCACACCGATATCTCCTTCACTCCTATTCAAAATGCAATTATTGATATCAAAAATTAGTTTCTTACTAGTTGAAATTCCAATTTCACATATCAACAATTCTTTTCTTACTAGTAAAAATATAATTTTTGATATCAATAATGTAATTTCTACAAGTGTAAATGCCAATTTTTGATATCAACAATTGAATTCCAACTAAAAAAAATGCTCATTTTTGATATCAGTAATTCGGTTTTCACTAGTGACCATTTTAATTTCTGATACCTGTAATGTAATTGTTACTAATAAGAAAGTCTTTTTAGATATCATTTATTACACTCCAAATTATTGATATCTGAAATTCATTTCCAGATATCAGAAATACCCAATGTAACATGTTGAAACTCATTTACTGATATCAAAAATTACCATTTACACAAGCTGTAATTCAATTGCTGATATCAAGAATGAACATTTTACTAGTAACAATGTAATTATTGATATCAGGAAAGATACTCTGGAAGTGGTGATTACTGCCTTTGGAAAAGGTCATGAGGCATCAGTGTATTATTCCCTGTTAATTCAGAGTCTGGGGGACAGAGCTTCAACTTCTCTCAAGAGATTATGGGAGAAAGATTTAAACTTGGTATTGGAGGAGGGAGTGTGGGCTAGGATTCTAAAAAACATCAAGTCTACATCTAGAGATGCAAGGGTGCGTCTGATGCAAATTAAGATTTTACATTGATTCTATTGGACCCCCTCTAGATTGTATAGACTTGGTCTCAAAGACACACCTACCTGCTGGCTGTAGGGCTTTACCGGTTGTTTAGATCAGTGTTACTATCAGAAATAATTAATACTTATATAATTAATAAATAATTAATAATTTATAATTATTTCTGTAGTTATTAATTAATATTTAAATTAATTAATTGGATCTAACTCATTAAAACCTCATATGGGGCTCCAGTAAATGTAGTGTGCTATGTTTAGGAGCAAGTATGGTTATTAGCAATAATTAATAATTATCAAAGATAATTATTAATTATTAAAATCAATAGAACATTGATGAGAATCAATGTTAGCTTTTTTAATCCTTTAAAATCAACAATTATCAAAGATAATCGTCAATTGTTAACATCGATGAAACATTAATTAAAATTAACACTAGCTTATCGATCATTCAAATTCAACAATCATCAAAGATAATTATCAATTATCAAAAATCAATAGAATATTAATAAGGATTAACACTGACGGGGCACCACCCTGGAATCAGGGACTAGTAACCAAATATTAAAACAGTCTCAATATTAGATTGTTTTCTTAGGAAAATCGACATCCGAAGAATATCGATTTTCGGGAAACAAATCAACGAATGAAGGTTTGAATACGAGCACTGACATCCCGTCAGCATGACACAGGCGTATGCAAAACAAACCAAAACACTTCTCTTTGTAATATAAACAAAAGTTTATTTATGCAGTAATATCAATTAATAATTAATACAATGCAGTCAATAAACTTCCGACTTACAACTACAAACTAAACAGTGACATGATTAGATATGGAAATAAAAATAATCCTATAACACATAAGGTGTGTGTGTGACAGTGTGTGTGTGTGTGTGTCAGTGTGGTTAGTGAGAGATAGATAGAGAGAGAGAGAGAGAGATTATTAAGTGACAGCCCGAAAACAGATTTTGCGATAGCTGGAGAGAAAGCAGCTGTGTTCATCACTCAGAGACGCGGTTTTACGAGCGGGGCTCGTAAAAGTCCTGCGTTATTTGACTCTAATGGATGAACTCAGTTTCTGTCTCACCCGCGATGGCGAAAATGCACAACAATCCAATTTGGTTGGACCACAATACAGCAAAACAAATTTGTGATAATTAATACCCTGAGTATTAATAATGAGCGGACATGGCGGTCCGTAAACTGTACAAGCAATAACCTTGAAACACAAGAATAACACACTATAATATTCTATCTCTGCCCAGACGTAACCTCTCATTTGAATCGCATGAGGACACAGGTAGAATGTGTTTTCCTCCGTCCTTTAACTTTGACCCGGTTCCTTGAGGCTCGTGTGATGACGGGAGGCCGTTTCCTCGCTCTGTCGGCGGGCGGTACGGCTGTTGAATCTCGGCGGGCTGGCAGAGAACTCAGAAATATCGACTTGATTGAAGATGGAAGAGAAATCTTTAATCTCTTCACTTCTGTAGGCAAACGGATGAAGATGCGAATTGCTCGGCGGTCTCCTTCGGATCCGTTAGAGTGTTTGGTTGAACACAGAGTAATCTCAACTCGTCCAGCAAGATGGAGATTGTATGGCTACAGTTTCAAGTCGGACATTACTTCCTTGTGCCACGAGGTTGCATGTGAGAGCAGTGTTGAACTGCGTCCACACACTGCAAGTAAAGTCGCTGGAAGCAACTCACGAAACATTTCAGAGGTATTTTAACTCCTGATGATGTCATGTTTGAGGGACGTTCTGTTGTGTGCCTCATCCAATAGGAGTTAAGAGTTCGATCCTTTAGTGAGCAAGGCTTCATGGATTTGTAGTCTGTTTTGGACTCCCTTTGTTTGATTTTGGCGCGATTTTTATCAGTAAAATTTACGACATGGAATGTGTGGGGGCTGAGTTAGGTTTTACGACTTGTGTTAGGCCTGCCTTTGTCTTCTATCTGAATACATGAGGCCCAACATGGCGATGCCAATCAGAAGATGGGGACACAACCCATGTAAAGATTCAAGAATTATTTGTTGAGGGTTCAGAATTTTATTTGTGATGTGTTGGGTGCTCGGGTTTCATTTTCCCCCAGGCTCTGTGTTCTAGGTGATGGGATGGTCATTGATATAGGGGATGGGTTTATGAAGAGTTGGGTCCTGGCTGGTGTCATGATCGGAAGGCAGGTCATTCTTAGGGGATGGAAATCAGCTGAAGCGCTCTAGTTTATGGAATGGTGCACGGAGTTGGGAAGGGTGGTGGCTTTTGAGGGGATGGTTTGTAGAAGGCTGGGCAACACAGGATTATTTAATCAAAAATGGGGTAGGTATTCGGATTTTGTGGAGGGCTCTCGGGGGAGACAGTGGAGGGATATGGGCAATACTGAATGTGTGTGTGCATTCTTATTGTTTTTTTATTTATTTTTATTTATTTATTTATTGTTTTTTTTCTAAATACTTTCTGTTGATTTATTGTTTATTTGTGTGTCATTGTTGGTTTGATGTCGGGCCACTGGGATGTGTATTTGTGTCGGATGGTGGGGGTAATGTTCGGAGGGAAGGGTTTAGGTTCATGTAATGTGATTCCATGTTTCCTGTTATGTTTGTTTGAATTGTCATTGGAATCAGTAAAAATTGTTAATAACAAAAAAGAGTGATGATGACATTTTTTTATATCAAGAATTCACGTTTTTACTAGTGGAAATGTAATTATTTCTATCAATAATTGGCATTTCCACTAGTGAAAATGACATTCTTGATATCAAGAATTAGAATTTTATCTAGTGAAAATTTAGTTGTTGATATCAACAATTCATATCCTGCGAATGAATAAAAGCTAAAACGGCTTGCCATAGCACTTTTGGGATGCCATTTGTCAAATCATATTAGAGGAAAGGAACTAATTGTTGTATAATTAGCATTATTATAATATGCCATTAGAAAGTAATTTCATTGTGTTTGGAATGTAGTAAGGGTTGTTTATGTGCACACAACATTTTGCTAGCTCTACAATATCACCTCAATTGGTGGAATTGTTTTGTTTTGTTTTTTTAACACTCTTTCTCACTGGCTTTCTCATGTTATTCTTTAATCTCTTTAGTCTCTCATAATGATTACCACCATAGCTATGATAATTGTTTAATAGGCCCAGTCTGTATGACTGTGGGAATGTGGGGAAAGTGGGAATTTTTGCATAATATTCCCCATAAGTTTAAAGCTTTATTAACAAACGGCTTTGACTATAGAGACTGGTTTAAATACACTAACAGAGAGACGAAAGGCCCCATAGTTATATTATTCTGCATTCGTTAATTCATTAAGATATGACCGATAATTGCCTCAAAAGAAGCTTGCTTTGATAATAATTGAGTCTACATGTGTTCCACATCAGACCTCAGTGTAATTTTACATTATCCTGGAATGGGCTGTCATCTCAATAAAGCCTGTTTTTTGCAGTGGAAAAAAAAAATATAATATATATAAATATATAGTGAAAATATATATATTATGGTAAAATCTTCTTTTATGAAGATAAATTATGAAGATAGACAGATTGCCTTGTACATAGTCTAGGAATTGTATTAATGTACAGTACTTTTGTGCATTGCTATTGCAGTCATCACACCCATATAGCTGTCATAATTCTCCCTTACAGCTCATTCAGAGGGAAGCAGATTGCCATTGTTTGGAGGGAAGTCAGGTGGAGCTTGTGGGGACATGACCAACCTCTCACCTAACGAGCAGAAATCTCCTCAGAGGGCCTGTCAGAGAGCCAGTGAGCCCACAAGGTCACAGCGGCAAAATAGGGCACTTGCCTTCAAGCACAGTAGTATTTTCACTTCAACACTCCTATTCCTGACAAACATAAACCATTATATACTGTAAAATCACAGGTCTTGCTCAAGAATTTATTCCCTGTATACATCTACAACTTTTTTATTTGATTTGTTTTCGACATTGATGCCTTTTCAAGTAATTCTATTTTATGAGACATTTGGCAGGCCTTTCAGAACTTCTAGACATCGGGCCTCATGGGAAAGTAACCATGAATGATTGTTAAAACCTTTTTTTGATTATTCATGATCAAATGTATGTTATCTTTATCATTAAATATGTTTCCAGATAGAATGGAAGAACCAAGGACAAGTCAAGAAGGAAATCCAATGCACTGTGAAATCGAGGTTTTACTTGCAGGCGTAAATAAATAAATATATATATATATATATATATATATATATATATATATATATATATATATATATATATATTTCTCCTGCTCTTTGAGAGTTACTAACAAAAGAATGCAGAAGGGCAGCAGTGAAAATGTCTGTCATCACAGCTGCTTTGGAACACTACATAGATACAGATATGACCAGAAATGTCTTAAAGTTGATGGTCAATGAAGTGTTGGAAATTCAAAAAGGATGAAATAGATAGATATGGTCCTGGATAAAGATACAAGATGTAACAGCAATGACAGAAACACATGTTCACCTAGCTACTGTGTGTATCACAGTAGCACAGTGTCTAGTAAATAGACAATGTTCTCCTGGCACATAGTCCTCAGACATGTACTACACCACTCTGTCATGCATTCTTCACATTTCCACCCACCCCTTTCATTGAAAATGAAATCTTTTTCTTCTTTTTTTTAGGCTTAGTAGAACTTTTTACCAAATCAGAACTTCCAAGTTCCACATATTCACAACAATTTTGACGCATCAATTATTATTATTATTATTTTCCAATTAACAAATCGTCACTTTGAGTACAATTTGTGAGTGTCATACTGCCATTTGATTTATATCAATATTCATGTAGTGAAGATACATCACGATGTTGCAAGAAACTCATCAGTCCATTGACTAGCCCTCTGTAGATCTGAGGAAGGACCCAACCAGAAAACACACATACTACAATAATAACATGTCTACTGTATATATAATTGCACTGGTTAATATGTACATTTTGCAATCTAATTCAAACACATTAATGCTAAATACATTTTGGAATTTCATCTTAAAACTTCTATCATCTGTCTAGACACGCTATGTGCTCTGTCAGACTGGTTACATTATTGATACCATGCTCAAAATTGAGAGCTGGATCAAGTGTTTGTAAGTCAAAAGCAGGCCTCTCTTTAGGCTAGCCTTCAGGGAATCAAGGTCTACTTTAAAAGGTTACTTTGAGGGCAAACAGATTAATATAGTTTTTTGCTGCTCTCTTTATAATGTGTGGACTAAAATTGTGGTGCACAGACTCTGATCAGTGTTGCGCCTAAGAAGTGTCAACAGTCGTCCCACTTTACCTGTATTCACCATATATATAAACTAATATATACAGTATATAGCATTGTGCATCATGGCAAACAACCTTAAGCTGTGACTATTTTCATAATATAGCACAGCCTCACATATACAGTTCATATAGAAGTTTGGACACACCTGGATGAATGAATGTTTCTCATGATGCGAAAGATCTTAATAATCTAAAGGCTTAAATGCTTGAAATTAGTCTTATAAATCATACCTGTGGCCAGCAAGTGCTCAGTTTATTTAGGAACCCCTTCAAAACTATTAGAAAAGAATTCCAGGTGGCTACCTCATTAACATGATTGAGAGAATGCCAAGAATGTGCAGCTTTAAAGAATGTAAAATATAAGATGAAGTTTTGATTTGTGTAACATCTGTTGGCCACTGGACAGTTCCTGTACTTCAGTTTGTGTTATTTCACAGTTTTGATTACTTGTACCATTTTCCACATTTTAGAAAAATTTGAAAGAATTAGGGCACCCAAACTTATACTGTAGGCTACTGGTAGCTCAACAGGTAGCGCGTGGCACTAGCAACAGCAAGATCCTGGGTTCAATTCCCAGGGAACACACAAACTGATAAAATGTATACCCTGAATGCACTGTAAGTTGCTTTGGTTAAAAGCATCTGCCAAATGCATAAATGTAAATGGTTGCAATCCCATAAATATAACTGTAAAATCTGCCCAAATGCCATGGTCAAAAACTTCTTATGTGAGATGTGCTGACCCTGTCTGCAACAATCATAGCTACAAAAGTTGCTAGCAAAATAAAGTTTCTTTCATAAACATGGGTTAGTTATAGTTAGTTACATTTAGGTTCATTTGTACACTGCCATTCAAAAGTTTGGGGTCACTTACTCATTCTTTATGACAATTTTTTCCTTCACATTTTAGAATAATAGTATAGTCATCAGAACTATTGAAAAAAAAAAATCCAAAATAAATTAAAACTATGTTATATTTTAGCATCTTCAAAGTAGCCACCCTTTGCTTAGAATTTGCAGAAATGTACACTTGGGATTTTCTCAACCAACTTCTTGAGGTATCACTTTGGGATGCTTTTTAAACAGTATTGAAGGAGTTTCCATCTATGCTGGGCACTTATTAGCTGATTTTCTTTATTATTCGGTCCATCTCATCCATTTCAAAAACGTTTTTTTAAAATACAATTTTATTTTTGTAATTAAATAAATTAATATGTTGGCACAATTATATTTTTGTCTACAAAACTAATTTCAAACATTTAAGCATACGTCTTCAGATCAAAAGGTTTTTAAGATCACGAGAAACATTTCAGTCAAGTGACCCCAAAGTACTGAACGGCAGTGTATATATTCATTGAAATTTAGCAAATTAACATTATTTAAACATTTAAACAGTGTATCATCAAAATCTTAAATTATGTCATAAAGTGAAAGATAAATATTAAAACAAGGTGCCCGTTTTAGGAAGAAAACAATGGACTCCAATAGGGGTTATGACATCCTCGCTGTCATTGGCTGTAATGCTAGAGCCCTGCGGTCTGCTTCTAATGCCTTAAACTTTTTTTTCTCTTAGCTTTTCAGCCCCACCCTTTCTTTCATCACCTTTATCATCCATGAAAAATTATTTTAAGAATCATTCCCACAGCACTGTTTGAAGGTATCTATGACAGAACGGATCACACCCTGTCTGCACCGGATGCGAGTGGAGCGCTGCATTACGTCGAAAGCAAATAGGTCCCAGTATAATCAGTGAAGCTGTCTACACTGGAAGTAGAAAGTAAAAGGATGTCCCATTCTTTTTTGCGCTACACACGCTAGTCCCGCCAACAAGACAAATAAATGGTTTAGAACGTTTGCACCAAAGCGTAGCAGTCGGCTGGCCCACATTATCCAGCGGCCCACTGGGAAAGCTCCCAGTGCTCCCAGTGGCCAGTCCACCACTGGTTGGGTTTCAATAGCATGCATGTAACTCAGAAATATGACACAGGCAAAGCCTAGTGTGTGTGCCCACCTCAGGAAAATCAAAAACTTCTCCTTTTACTTTTAATACAGTATTTGACTTTAAAATTGACATTGCAATGTCCACTGTGTTTGCACTGTGAGTCCAAACAATACCATCAGGTTTTCAACACACCAGTTGCCTATTCTACCACAAACCATATGCAGCAATGTAGCAATCACAATGTCTTCTCTCTTGCTCTCTGGAGATTTTTGATTGATGTGAGCAGCCAGATTTTGAGTGGGTACCCACTGTCACATAAGAGCTGAATGAATAAAAGATTATATGCGGTCAGCCAAATAGGCTGCAGGTAAAATCGCATAACACTTTACTGCAGGCTTTGTACCGTGAAGCCTCCCCACACACAGCTTGAACTTGCATTCTGTTACACAAACTTACGCTACCTTGTGATGGCACTAGTCAAAGCCGTTTGTGATTAATTGCAAACTGATGGAATTAAAATGATTTCTGTCAAATTGAATTCATGCTCTGCTGGTGCCTTTATTACATGAGTGCAGTTGATTGCAGCAGTTACATTTGAAAATCCTGTGATCAGTGCTAATTGCCTTTTGATCATGACTGGTGAATTCAGTGCAGTTAATTTTTCAAAGAATTCTGCTTGATTTACTAGTTTTCCAGTTAAAGTCAGTAGTTCACATGGGGTCATCTGATTTGGCAGTCAAGGTGCCCCTCTGCCAGACCACTGAGAAGGTAGAAAGTTCAGCTGCTGAAATTGGTCTGTGCTTACTGAAATTCGAAGAACTACCCCCAGTGGCCAAAGCTGGAAGTGTAATTTGGAACTTGTCAATAATTTTTCAGAATGGGTTCGATTTGAGGGTATATGAACAATCGGAAGCAACACATTGATTTTTTTGTTTGATCATGTTGGTCTAACAAAGCTAAACTCATTTCAGCAGCATTACATTTAGTCAGGGTAAAGTGACAAATGTGTGTGCACTCAGAAGTTCATCAAGTACAGTATTTCATAGTTGTTCATCTGCCCTATTTGTAGAGCACTACGTCTTAAGCGCAGTGCTATGCGATACATCTTACTTGTAAAGTAAGTGGGCATGGCCATGAAGTTTATATATTTTCATGCAAGCATGCACTAAATCTAGGCCAGGGTTGCGCGATATACCGGTACTAACAAAATATCACAATACCAAACAATTTATAATGGTATGATATCATATTGTTTCTAATTTCGCCACCATACAACAGTATGGTGCTATTAGCAAAATTTTACTGGATGTGAGTTTTTATTTGTATTGGATTTTTTCATGAAATTAATGACAATTTGACAATTAATCAAATTCAAATCTTGATATGGCCAAGTGTGATCATTAAACAGCGGAAGGATGTAATTTAATGAAATTATATTCAGTCTACATACGCTGCACGCTTCAGAAGGAATGAGAGGTGCCACTCTGCTCTCTGTCATTCTTCACACACACATACACAAACAGATTGCACGTGATGCACATAATGCGGTGTGTTTAGTGTATGAGCAAACCCCCTTTTTTTGGTTTCTAGCAGTAAAAGACACTTTTTTATTATTTTTATGGGCAGGCAGCTAATTTAAATTTTATATGGTGCAGACAGGCAGGCAGAATAAAACGAAGGAGCTACTTGGAAAAAGTTATGCACTAGGACAGAATTCACTGATTTTCAATGAAATGTGGACCTTATTAAAAACTACCAGACAGGAGAAATCAAAGGGCCATCAAAATAGAATTTCCACCAAAATAAAAGCCCTGTTTATCTGGATGCGTGAAATTGAAGACATTACAACAGAAAAATATTACCATTATAAAGAATTTTTTTATATTCAAAGTAATAGCAATAATACTACTAATAACAATAATTTAATAATAAATGGTTTTAGTATTATTATCATTATTATTTATAATAATAATAATTGTTATTATTACAATAATTATTACATGTAAGCAATATCACAAAAACAAGTGTACTGAATATCAGCACACTGTGATTCAGCCGTAGCAGCCTTGTGCCACAGGTAATCCAATTTTTTTTATTAATGTTTTCATTTATACTCTGAAGCTCTGTTGTGCATCATTTTATTTGCAGAATTTGCAGCTGCAAGACTTTATGCAGTTATTTAAGTCCTTTTCTGTGTGATTTTCATAATCTGAGGCAATTTATTTGTAGCCAAAGCATTAATTTCGTACTGATACCAAAGTAACAGGGCTGGTATCTGCAGGGCCTCTGCTGGTCAAATTAATGCCCTACGCAGAGCTTCGTGATCGTGATCCGGGGGGTGCGGTACGAATGTGCTTCCAGAGGTGGGGGGGTGTTCCGCGACTGCTACCGGGTCCTTGAATAATGCATAACGTTCGAGTAAAGGCAGCCGGTGGAGTTTCTGGTGCCTCCCAAGGGTGAGATGGTGACCCTCTAGAGTGTTGGTGCCCTACGCTGACTGCGTAATATGCGTATTGACCTGTTTCATGTGACATCACTATATGCCAATGCTGCCATGTTTGTGAACAATATTCCATGTACATTCAGTGTGCTGCACTGTGGGATGCTACTAAAACTTTCTTCAGGAGTTAAAAGCAGCTCCTACATTCATACAGATAGGATCATCACAGACGATTTTAAATACTGTGACTTAATCAGACCAGAAAACAACACAAACACATTTGTAACTTCTGAATGAGAGATGTTTACGGTGAAGTACCGGTGGGTGTGTGTGTACTCGCCGGTCACACATAAGATTTGCTGGCGTACGGAGATTAATTGTGGATAAAATATCTATAAATAGCCTTGAAAGTTAAATTTGCCAATATTTGTGCTGTCTTCAGACCTGTATAAACCTTTCCTTGGACTGGGCATGGACCAAAAGCCATTTTTGATGGGGTTTTTTTATATCGTTTCTCTGGTGTTTTTCAATTCACCGCCAAGCATGAATGGAAAGGACATGAATGGCAAGCCAGTGTGTTTTATAATCAGGGAAGAGCCACATTGCCCCCAGCTGGCCAAAATAATAAATGTTTCATTGGTTCACAAAAGGCTCTGTCAAGGCCAGAGGGATTTCTATGTTTAGCTGCAATACAGTGGTGGTTATGAGAGGCCTAATTATGCGTGGCCACCCCCTTACATGGCTGCCCCTTACACACAGCCAAAATGAGCACAAACTGTCAGAAACAGCTGCGAGGTGTAAGAGACTTGAGAGATAAAGGGAGTGTGTGTGTGTGTGTGTGTGTTTGTGTGTGTGTGAGAGAGAAGTGTGCAAGAAAACCCAATAATATCATGTAATTTCATTACAGGCGTGAAAGTAATAATAGAAGAAAGTGTCAGAGAGAGAGAGAGAGAAAGAGAGAGAGAGAGAGAGAGAAATACACTAATAAGAGAAGGAGAGTTCAGTAGAGTGAGAGCCAGGCACATGGAAATGGAGGGGCAATGCAGACATATATGAGCAAGAACTATTTATCTTTAAACTAGTCTTGTGGAATTGCTCATTGATGACTCTGGGTACCAGGGATGTTCAACATCAAACACAACCAGAGAATCCAGACATGATTTCTTAAAACGTCTACAATTGACAGCTGAGCATGACTTAATGCTTACCTCCCTTCATCAACTCTGGAGCTCAATCAACAGCAGTGTAAGTGGGCTCCTTGCATCTTCTGCACCCTCTGGTAACACTCGCATGGTCAGTGAGACAGCCAGAGCAAGGATTGGGGAAGTCACTCTCATATCTCACTTGCTCCTCGTATCGCTCTCATCTCATCTCACCTTCGCTTTTTGACAGCTTCATGCGTTGAGCACTTTTCCCGTGGATTAGCACTGTTCTCTCAGGAAGCTTGGATATCTTTATCTGCCTGCTGCCATCAGACGGGTTCTTGTCTCTGTTTGGATCCATTTACTGGAGGGAAAAAAAAAATGAGAAATGGCACAAGCAATATAATCACATCATTACACCAAAACGGCCTCTCTGAAGAGCAATCGATGGTGTGATTTTGTGCTTTTAGAAAACACAGCATAGCAGACAGGGAAAACCTATGTCTGGAGAGATCTTAGCACTGATGGGGCTCTCTGCTAATTGGATGACTCATTACTTTGCAAGGAACTGAGATTGTTTTCACACAAAACTGCAGCTCCTTAGAAAGCTTTTTGCTCAGATAACACACCCTTTTACCAAACAAATGAGGAAAATTCAATTTCATAATATTGATTGATCTCGGAAATGAACAATAAATCAAAACAGGTATATGGCCTCTCTGCTCATTCCTGGAAACAAATATTATCTGGTTTCTCAACTGCACAGAATCAATAATTGCATATTATCAAGGTTTCATTTGCAATAGTTTCAGTCACAATGTTGTCAAATACTCATAGAACACAAGAAAAATACTCTGTAATACTTCTCAGTGGAAGGAGGAGGCGAGAAGCAGATTTCCTGGTTCAGGTAAATGTTTTATTTTCCTCTTTGTGGCAGATACACACTCGCAGGACTTTCCATTGTTCAATGAATCAGTCTAAAAAATACACAAACTACTTCACAAAACAAAGCGCTCAACTTTGCAATAAACTCTTCAGTACGACAATCGGGTCTCTGATGCCCAGGCTCTCTCTCCCTTCTACCTGCGGTGTGGCTCTATTTATGCCGCTCTCCCCGTGCTCACTGAAATTAGAGACAGGTGTTAGACATAATTTAACTCAGATGTAAGCGCCCTTACCGCTTTCTCTCTCTCCGGAGAGATGCTTAACCACACCCCCGCTGCCACATATCCCCACCGCCCGACTCAGGCCGGGGCGGCATCCGGCCTGCCTACCACTCCCCCCCATTCCTGGAAAGGAAGTCGGCGACAGCCATCTGCACCCCCAGCCTGTGGACCTCCTTGAACTTAAACGGCTGAAGAGCCAGGTACCAACGGGTGATCCGGGCATTGGTATCTTTCATGCGGTGGAGCCACTGGAGTGGGGCGTGATCGGAACAGAGGGTGAAGGCCGGCCCCAACAGGTAGTATCAGAGAGTGAGGTCCGCCCACTTGATGGCGAGACACTCCTTTTCTACGGTGCTGTACTTAGTTTCCCTCAAGGAGAGCTTAAAGCTAATGTACAACACCGGGCGCTCCTCCCCCTCCACCACCATCGAGAGTACGTCCCCCAGACCTCTGTCTGAAGCATCTGTCTGTAAAACAAAAGGGAGAGAGAAGTCAGGTGAATGTAAAAGCGGCCCCCCGCAAAGTGCAGCTTTAACTTGCGTGAACGCCCGCTGACACTGCTCCGTCCACTGGACCGGGTCTGGAGCTCCCTTTTTAGTGAGATCAGTCAGCAGGTTGGTGACATCCTAATAATTAGGCACGAACCTTCTATAATAGCCAGCCAGCCCCAGGAACTGTCTCACCCCCTTTCTGGTCTTGGGTCTCGGGCATGTCGCAATCGCCGCTGTCTTGTCAATTTGAGGACACACCTGCCTGTGGCCCAAGTGGAACCCCAGATACCGTACCTCCACCCGTCCAATCGCGCACTTCTTTGGGTTCGCTGTGAGTCCCGCTCGGCGCAGCGATCTCAAAACCGCCCTCAGATGTTGCATGTGTCGCTGCCAATCATTGCTATAAATGATGATGTCATTTAAATAGGCAGCAGCGTAAGCTGAATGCGGTCTGAGGATTCGGTCCATGAGACGCTGAAACGTAGCCGGGGCTCCAAACAAACCGAACGGAAGTGTCACAAATTGGTGTAATCCAAACGGTGTGGAGAAGGCTGTTTTTTCACGGGAAATTGGTGTCAAGGGGATCTGCCAATAACCCTTCGTCAAATCCAATGTCGAACAAAATCGAGCAGTGCCCAACCGATCGAGCAACTCATCAACGCGAGGCACTGGATATGCGTCAAATTTAGACACCACGTTGACTATTCTATAATCCACACAGAATCGCACAGACCCGTCGCTCTTAGGCACTAGAACAACTGGGTTGGACCAATCGCTGTGGGATTCTTCTATTACCCCCATATCGAGCATTGCATCCAATTCTTCCCGAACGATTTTCTTCTTGTGTTCGGGTAATTGATAGGGGCGGCTACGTACCACTACCCCCGTCTCGGTCTCGATGTGGTGATGGATGAGGTTTGTACGTCCCGGTAGAGGGGAGAACACGTCCGCAAACTCCTGTTGCAACCTAGCAACCTCCGCGAGTTGACTTGGTGAGAGGTGGTCTCCGCAAGTGACCGGGGTGAACTGTTTATTTTTTTAACTCACCTCCGGTCCGAGCTCCGCCTTCTCGGGAACTACCGTAGCCAACGTCACCGGGACCGCCTCCCTCCACAATTTCAGGAGATTGAGGTGGTATATTTGACGTGTGTCCCCTCTATCGGTTCGTTTAACCTCATAATCGAGATCTCCCACTCGTCGTGTGACCTCAAAGGGTCCTTGCCACTTGGCGAGTAATTTAGAGCTCGATGTGGGAAGCAATACAAGCACTTTATCTCCCGGTGCAAATTCTCTTAGCTGAGTTCCCCTGTCATACAGTCGGCGCTGTCGTTCTTGAGCTTGGAGCAAATTCTCCTGTGTTAGCTGCCCCAAATTGTGGAGTTTTGCTCTAAGATCAAGAACGTATTGAATTTCGTTTTTGCTGTTTGAAGGTCCCTCCTCCCAGGCCTCTCACAATACATCAAGCACACCGCGTGGGCATTGCCCATACAGCAGCTCGAATGGGGAGAAGCCAGTGGAGGCTTGTGGGACCTCTCGTACTGCAAATAACAGGGGGTCGAGCCATTTATCCCAGTTTCTAGCATCGTCGTGCACGAACTTACGAATCATGTTCTTGAGGGTTTTATTAAATCGTTCCACCAGGCCATCCGTTTGAGGATGGTATATGCTGGTGCGAATTGACTTAATATTTCACAACTCGTACAGTTCGCGTAGTGTCCATGACATAAACGTTGTGCCCTGATCGGTGAGGATTTCTTTCGGAATCCCCAACCGGGAGATTATTTTGAAGAGTGCCTCCACAACACTGCGTGCTGAGATGTTGCGAAGAGGCACTGCTTCTGGATATCGCGTTGCATAGTCCACCAGGACTAATACAAAGCGATGTCCGTGTGCTGACCGTTCTAATGGCCCGACGAGGTCCATTCCAATTCTCTCAAAGGGGACCTCGATCAAAGGGAGAGGGCGCAATGGTGCTTTTGGTGTGGCTGGTGGGTTAACCAGTTGACATTCGCGGCATGCCGCACACTACCTGCGGACATCTCCGTCAATGCCGGCCAATAGAAACGGGCTATTAGACGGTTCAGTGTTTTCCTTTCTCCTAAGTGAACCACCATGGGATTATAATGAGCCGCCTGGAATACCATTTCCCGACGGCTCCTTGGAATCAAAAGTTGGGTTGTATCCTCTTTAGTTTGAGTGTCCTGTGTCACTCTATACAACCGCTCATTTATAATCGCAAAATAGGGGTATGAAAGGGCGATGTCCGGCTGGAGTCGTTGACCATCGATGACTCTCACTTGGTCGAAGGCGTGTTTGAGGGTTTCATCTCACGACTGCTCCAAAGGGAAATCCCCCTCAGGGAATTCCCTGAGAAGGGGAGGGGCTGCAGCCTCCCCCCCTCTCTTGTCATTATGACGTGGAGCTGTCGAGGACGGCCCCGGTTCCGCCTCCCCTGCCAGAGCATCGTACATTACACTAACTTCGTACAGGACCCATCCGCACAAATTCCCTTTAATAAAACTCTAAAATCAGGCCAATCAGTCCCCAAAATCAGTGGATGGGTGAGGCGGGAACTAACCGCAGCCTCCACTCTATGCTTTTTCCCCTGGAATTTAATAGTGAGAGTCAACCGGATACTTGTGAATATCCCCGTGTACACATTTCACCTTCACCGTTTTAGTTGTGACCAATGCCTCGGGTTGAACCAAGCATTGGTGGATAGTGGTTTGATTACACCCGGTGTCCACCAACGCTTGGTGAGTACCCCCCTTGACACTTACCGGTATCCGGTACGCTCCGGCCCGGTCGGGGGCAGCCTGTGGGAGGTCAGAAACCCGCACCACCGTCCCCAGCTCCATCAGAGGGCACTGATCCCGGAAGTGGCCCAGGTCTCCACACCTCCAGCAGGCTGGCCCAGGTGCTTCGCCCGCACTTGCATAGACAGGCACCCTCCCTGAGGGGGAGAGCAGCAGGGCATTGGTATAGGGGTAGGTGTCGCCTCCAACACCCGGGGAACTGGTTTCAGGGGCTGAAGTCCTCCTCGTCTGCGTGGGGCAGGAACGGGACCTGGAGAGAGAGCAAAACAAGAGGAGAGAGGGGAGGGGGATGAAACAGAGGGAGGAGAGAGAGTGTAGGAGTGCTCTTCCGCCCTCGGGATCGCCGCCATGTGGTCCTCCGCAAGCTATACGGCTTCCTCCAGCGATGCCGGGCAGTGGCACTGGACCCACTCCGCCGTCCCTTTTGGCAGTCGATGTGTTAATTGCTCCAGTACCACCTGGTCGATAATTCCGTCAACGTCACGGTCCCCCGCTAGCAACCATCTTCGGCAGGCATCACGGAGCCGCTGGGCGAAGGCAAATGGGTGGTCGGAGCTCTCCTTAACTTCAAGCTCCGGAAGAGTTGACGACTTTCCTCCGGAGTGCGACCAACCCGTTGCAGGATGGCTCTCTTTAAATCTCCGTAGGCCAGGAGGTTTGTCACTGGCAGTTGTTGAGCCACGAGCTGGGCTTCCCTGGACAACAGTGGGATAAGTCAGGGCCGCCCATTGGCCGAGCGGCCAGCCCCAGATCTCGGCGGTCCGCTCAAACAAATCCAGGAAGGCTTCGGGGTCGTCCGCCTCCCCCATTTTCTGTAATGCGGGTGGGGGTAGCGGCGTGTGAGTGTCCGGGGTCGTGGCTGGGGATGCCTCCTGGCTGAGGAGGCTCCGGATCGCCTGCCGGTCCTCGGTTTGAGCGCGTAGAAGCTCGACAAACTGGCAATCTTGATCTTGCCGGAGCTCAAGCAGTGTTTGCTGGTGGTTCTGATGTAGGCCAGCGAGGGCTTGGAGGATCTCCGCCAACTGGGAGGACTCTACGGGACGACTTCCATCCATCTTCAACCAAACTTCAATCCTGGGTTTCGGCACCAGTGTAATACTTCTCAGTGGAAGGAGGAGGCGAGAAGCAGATTTCCTGGTTCAGGTAAATGTTTTATTTTCCTCTCTGTGGCAAATACACACTCGCAGGACTTTCCATTGTTCAATGAATCAGTCTAAAAAATACACAAGCTACTTCACAAAACAAAGCGCTCAACTTTGCAATAATCTCTTCAGTACGACAATCGGGTCTCTGATGCCCAGGCTCTCTCTCCCTTCTACCTGCGGTGTGGCTCTATTTATGCCGCTCTCCCCGTGCTCACTGAAATTAGAGACAGGTGTTAGACATAATTTAACTCAGGTGTAAGCGCCCTTACCGCTTTCTCTCTCTCCGGAGAGATGCTTGACCATGCCCCCGCTGCCACATACTCACTTGGCCATTGTGGCTCAGTATAGTCACAATTATTCCTGCCTTGCACCAGTGCACAAATGCATCTCCGTAAAGGTCTGGTATGAGACTTGCACATATTCTGTGGTACTAAATATTAATCATTAAATTATCCCATATGTTTTTGTTTGTTGGGTGAATTGGTTTATTCTGGCCAAGAACCACCTACTTAGACAGGATGTACTTTCCGACCAACAAGTAATATGTTAACTTACAGTTTGTTTTTAAATGATGTAACTGGGTGGTAAATCTTAAATCTATGCTTCTACAATAACGGAACACCATGCAACAAAGTGACAGTTCATTCAAATAATGAAACAAAGGGTTATACAGACAACATCATAGAGATTATTGTTAAATTACTGTAAATAATTAGCTTAAACATTGTGGTCAAATATTATTAGAAAATATCATTTAACAGACATATTGTGATTCTGCAATGAAATATTCAGTTCAGTGTTCAAGGACATTTCATGCTAACCACCTCAAACAAAACCGTAGCTCTAAAATCTCGAACACTTGTGCATATTCAAACTTGCCATTGTTTTTTACTGAGTTTAACTGAGATAATTCGAACATTTCAAAATGTCACAATCTGATGATGATAGTCCAGTATTACAAAACACTGATGAGCATGGTGCAGGTAGTAGTATGCATGATGTTCAGGGACAGATCCAAGAACTCAACAGAAAGCATGATAAGACCATGGCAGCTATCGCCAATTTGAGTAGAGAGCAAACCAGGTCTTATGTATATGTGCCAAGAGAGCATTACATTCAACCATTTAGTGGTGATGTCAGCAAAGATGGGAGACATGTTGATGAGTTCATTGACGAAGTAGACAGGGTGTTACATGCTAGAAATCAGACCACAGAGGATCAGTTAGATCTTGTACTCTCCCTCCTTAAGTGTGCAGCCTTAGAGGTCACACGGGCCTTAAAATGAAACCCGAACCCAACCCGTACCTGAGACCGTGTGGCCCAGCCTGAACGATACCGTCAGATTTTAAGCCGAACCCGACCCGAACCCGAAATTGCTTACTATCTAATTTCTTCTCCTAACAAGTACTGTTGCAATAGGCTATATTTTATGTAAGCATATAGACAACATTTGTAACAGTACTGAAACAGTAAACATACACAGTTTTAACAAGGCATGGCAGCATCTTAGTACACTAGAGCAGAAGTGAAAAAAACATTGCTTTACCGTTTATGCGCTGAAACTTCACCTGGTGCAGAATAATCTGGAATGATATGAAACAATGCAACAGTCCCCTCTATGCAGCCTGAACTTGTTTAGAATGTTGAATCTTTGTGACAACTGTGCTAAAAACAATCTAGACGCAGCGCAAAGAATTAAACAGAGCACAGGTGTCTCAACATGCGTTTTTGACAATTTTAAGTTTTTTTTAACTTGACATGGTGTTTAAAATATGCTGGTCCTGCACAAGACGCTGAAGAAAAAGCGAGACGCAGTGCAAATGTCAAAAACATTCGTCCAGCATGTATTTAAACAATGGGAAAACAGAAGAGATGTGTGCAAAAACACATTCGGTGTGAACGGTCCCTAACTCGTCCGTTCGCGCGTGTCTGTGAGGGAGAGCGTGTGCTTGAAACAAGTTCGGTAAGCCTGTTTATTTTTTCATTAATTACAAACCTGCACCCAACCCGAAGTCCAACTTGAAAAACTGACCCGAACCCGGCACCGAAACCCATCGGGTTCTCGGATCCCGTCGGGCTGGGTCAGGTTGCAGACCTCTATGCAGCCTTAGAAGAGGTCAGATTAGGGATGGGGAATGAACCATGGTGACCATGTGACATCTTTGTTTACCTGAGAGAAGCTTTTCGAGAAAAGTGTAATGTGTCTCAGTTCTTGCAAACATTCTATAGCCGTAAACAAATGGAAGGTGAGGATTTTCATACTCTCAGGCTTTGTCTCAAATTCTGAGTTCTATCCTGAAACAATCATCAAATGCAATATCAAATGTGAATTAGGAAATCAGAGATCAATTCATTGAGAGAAATAGGGACAAATGCCTTAGAAGGGAGCTTTGTAAGCTTGTGAGAGACAAGCCCTTATGTGGTCTCAAGAAGATCCTATGTCTTGTGTCACAAATGTACTCAGCAACAGAAGTGTTGTGACTGAGACAGCAGAAGCTCAGTGCTCTGCTGTTTGTGTACCTGTGAAAAAACCCACTACTCTTGAAGAAGTTTAAAAATTGTAGTAGTACAAGGAAAAGCTATAGGAGAGCTAATACAAGCTGTTGAGAAACTCACTTTGAAGTGCACTAAGTCAGAACCTATAGCTCATAGTAAAGCCAAGATTCAGCCAAGGTTTACAGATGATGGCCAGCTAATATGTTTCCAGAGTAATGGTGTAGGAAACATAGCTAAGAGGTGTGTGAAGAAAAACAGACAGTCACAGAGAATACTAAATCATCAGTGCAGCATGGAAACTTGCACCCTCGCTTGCTGTGAGCCAGGCAGTGCAAGAGCAGTCCATAGGCTCAGCCAATATCAATACTTGTCGTGACCGAACACTCCAACGAGCTTTGGGAAAATGTCCTGTCGCTAATCTAAAGATTAGACATACCTTACCTAGGTTATCTTGAGTTAGAGGTTGAAACCATGGGTGTCACCCTACCAGAGTGTGGTTTTCTAGTAGTCAGAGACTCACAAAACTCTTCTGCTGTACCAGCCCTCATTGGCATGAACATCATTAGCAGATGTAGACAACTGGTTCATGCAGGGTTTGATACTACCCTAGGTGGAGTGTTGCAGTCTGACTGGAGGGAAGCATTTCAGCAGATGCAGAGTGCCAGCAGTCTAGAGAAGTGAAGCGTAGTCCAAGTAGCTGGAAAAGACATTGTACACATATCTGCTTCATCAGTTACAATGGTAATGTTCAAGTGAGCAAAGAGCATGTTAAATGATGGTTCATGTGACTTCCTGTTAGAAACAGTGAACACACCCTTACCTGGCAGTCTGATTGTTGTTCCCTCTCTTGTGTCTTCATAGAAACTGTTGTTTCCTGTACAGGTTGTGAACCTCTCCCCAGAAGATATCTGGTTACAGGCCAGAACCAGACTTGCTACTCAGTCTTGTGTAAAGAGTGTGAAGTCCAATGAGATGTGTGAGGTGAGATTTCAGAGAATTTCTGCTGATATTGAAGAGATCAGTGTAAACACAAAAGACAGTCAGTTATTAGAGGACAGCTCCAAAGAGTTTCTCAACAAGCTACACATTGGTGGTACTCCTGAACAGCAGACAGAGCTGAGTGATTTGTTGATGAAGTACTCTGATGTTTTTGTGCTCAAGGATGAAAACCTCAGTTTTAGACAAATTGCAGCATGAGATTCATGTGGTGGATGATGTACCGGTGGCCCAGCCTTATAGGTGTATCCCAACCACTCAGTATAAGGAAGTCAGAGATATCACCAAGCTCCTTAAGAAAGCAGTGATCCAAGAAAGCACTAGTGCTTATGCTTCACCTATTGTGCTAGTTAGGAAAACGGATGGCTCAGGCTTTGTGTCGATTACAGGCAGTTGAACTCAAAGACCAAGTGAGATGTGTTTCCTTTGCCTAGGATAGATGAAAGCTTCCATTGATTAAGCTAGTGGATATCATCAGGTTGCTGTCCACGAGCGAGACAGGCATAAGACTGCATTTAGGACACAATTTGGTATCTTTGAGTATTCTCGATTTCAATGTCTTATGCAGGCTTTCATGGGTGATCTAATTTTTCAGATCATGCTAGTGTACCTTGATGACATACTAGTGTACTTGCCCACTACCCTGAGCACTTGTAGAGACTGGAAGTAGTCTTTAACAGACTAAACGCAACAGGTCTCAAAGTTAAGCCTTAAAAGTGTGATTTCTTGCAGCAAGAAGTAACTTTCTTAGGTCATCAGAACTCAGCTCGAGGTATTGGTACTGATCCGGGAAAAGTTGAAGTGGTCAAGCAATGGAAAATTCCCAGTACAATTAAGCAATAAGGCTTTTAGGGTTCTGTATTTACTACAGAAAGTTCATTGAGTTTTTCTAGATTGCCGGCCCCCTCCATGATTTAGTGAACCTGTGTATCAAGCAGTTTGGTGCCACAAAGAGAGAATCTAGTGCTTTGTTGTCATCGGAGTGCCAATCGGCGTTTGAGCTGATGAAGGAGAAGCTTACTTCTGCTCCTGTGTAAGGGTATGCAGATTTCAATCTTCTTTCACATTGGAGACTAATGCAAGCAGTGAAGGCCTGGGTGCTGTCTAATACCAGCAGCAGGGTAAGAGTAGGAGAGTCATAGTTTATGCCAGTAGGAGACTTTGTAAAGCAAAAAGGAATGACGGAAATTACAATAGCATGAAACTTGAGCTACTGGCTCTCAAGTGGGCTATCTCTTATAGGTTATTTTTGCGTAGGTTCACCCTTATAGGTGAACCTGTACTGATTTCAGGGAACATTGAACAACAAGGTTCGGTACCAGAGAGAGTTGAGTCTAGCAGTGAAACAGCTCCTAGAGTGTATGGTCCAGGGAGAGTTGAGTCTGACACTGGCACGTCTCCTAGAGTGTCTGAACCAGAGATGAAAAAGCCTATACCAGCACCAAGAAGAACTAAAAGATCCAATACTGGCATACACTCAAACCCATTTCATGAGCCAAAATCAGCATGCAATGCTGTTTCACTCAGTCCTGAAGTCTTCTCTCAGGTGTTAACAAGCCTGGGTAGTGTGTTTTTTAGAGAAGCTGTTAAAAAAAGTGAAAAATATGTATTAAGTCATTGGGGACAATGACTTTTAGCAGGGAGAATGTAGCCAAGTGGAGACATTTTGTTGAGTTTTGCAACTTGCTTTCCAGTACTCTCTTGTGTAGAGACGTGAAAGTGGACATTGTGCAAGAGTGATCCCGGTTTTGCTCATCGGTTGATAATTCTTTGGCTAAATATAAAATTCTACACAAAACGCTGTTAAATTGCATAAAATATGTGTTCACGAGTCATCTGTTAAAATTTTGTGTTTGTAATGGGTTATTTTTGAAGAATGCATATGGATTGCATTTGTGGAGTTTGACCACATTTGGCATACATGCAAAGAACTGGGTATGTAAATTTAGTATTAATCATATCTTATTTAATTATTTATAGCCCAGAGTGTTTTCCAAATAAGTGTAATATGTGTTATATGTGAAAATATGAGTGGTATTGTTGAAACTGCAATACATGTCCTTTAAGCCTGGTTAAAAATGCATAAAATGCTTTGAGTAATTTAAGCATGTGTTAAATGCATAAAATACTGTGAGTGCATAAGTGCATAAGCATGTTTACGCTTGTATTAAGTATGTGTTGAAGCATAGGGGTAGGCTAATGCCTTGTTTGTGTTTTCTTTTGACAGTAGCCTGTAACGTATTTCATTCCTGTGTTACATTTTCATATTTCATTGTACCTCATTTCATTTCCATTTCACCATTTTTGTCTTTTTACTGAAATTTCTGAAATTTTACTGCCATTAATCTTCATATTTTTCATTTAGGCTACTATTCCACCCCTTCATGCTCTGTAGTTACATAAAAATGGAATACCCATGAATTACACAATACTAAACTTTTACTACCTGACACGTAAGCGAACTAGCTACATTAATTTAATTGAGAACTGCAACTCCTTCTATTTTCTTTAAAAGATTTTAAGGTTGGTATTTGGGTTAGCTGCAGTAAAAAACATAATGCATAATAAAACATTTCTATTTCTCCAAGTTATATGGTATGTGTCTTCATAATACTCCAGTTTTGCGTTTTGCTCTTGTTGATAATCCAAATGTGAGAAAGATTATATATATATATATATATATATATATATATATATATATATATATATATATATATATTTAATAAAATAAAGAAATAAATCACAGACCAGTACTGTGGACCATTTCCCTCAAATCTGTGGGAAGGCATTTCTTAACATTTTCTTTATTAGTGAAGTGTCATATAAGATGTGGCTGAATAGAATGATTTTTTTTCAAGAATTCTTTCTTACAGGGACAGGAACATTGCTTTAATTGGCCGTGGCTATGCTGGGTGACCAACTAGACCACCATCAAACTAGCACCAACCAGCAAAAACGATGTGGCCAATCTTTGCACTGGTCCTCTACATTGAAGACTAGAATTTACAATAATTCTTCATTTCACGTTATCCTGCATGGTATATGTTTTCTGAAGAAAAGTGACTCAACATTTCACTCTCTCTCTCTCTCACTCCCTTTCATAGGTTTAACAAAAGCCCTTAAGCAATATGTTTATGACTTAAAATTCTCAGTTGTTCTTTGTACCAGACACAAACACATATTAGCAAAGCCAATTTCGATTAATAGTTGGTACTAAGAACATAAATGAAAAATATGAAAGAAATGGCATATCCATTCCAATGCAGTCTGCAGCCTGCAGCCTTTTCTGTTTCCCCCAACAGGCTCCCTTGTTAATCTGAAACATTTGTCCTTTCCCTTCTTGAGGACATGGATGTCAGGTTCATCAGTGTCTGTTGCCTGATTGCTACTGCTTAATTAGGGTAATTACAGCTAAATTAATGAAAGGACAGATAATGTTTCCGAAAGTGGAGATGCTGTGAGAAAAATTAGTTTTGGTAAAGATAATGACATTATTGTACACATTGAGCATGTTAATATCCACAATCTTACACAGATTTTGCTTTAAAAGCTAATAATATCTAGGATTATGTAAACATCTTAAACAGTTTTTATTTATTTATTTATTTATTTATTTTTACTGGGGTAAGGTTTAAGCAAAAAAAAAAAAAAAAAATTGGCACATCCAAATTTTTGTCCATTACCACAATTTCGCTCTACATGTAAACACCTTTCCCAGAATTTTGGTGGCATATGTGTGCTCGTGGTGTGTGCATGTGTAGCAGATGGCATGCATGTAGTATGGGTAGCAAGTGTGATGGCACCCGGGGCGGCAAAGAGTTTGGGCCAATCAGAAGATAACCAGGTACGTGAAGGAGGCAAAAGGCACACATACACACTTAACAGCTGACTTTAGTGAAATAACTGATTTATATTGAATAATTTGAATAACACAAACATCACAGATAAAACAATAAACAATACAACAAATACATCTTAGATAAAATACAATAAATACAATTTGATATTTAAATTCAATGTTCTTTCCTTCAAATTGTTAATTTAATCTAATTACGCCTATTAAGTTTATTTGAAGCTAATAAAATGTTTATCGATTTTAATTCCTAATCTATTATCAAATTTAACACTTTTGTAACTCTTTACCCCAAATAAACTCAATAAAATGTAATTGAAACCAAACAAATAAAATTACAGTTACCTATTAATTACCTATACAATTCAAATAAACAATTATACAATTAAACAAACAATAATCAATCAACTGAATTACCATATGTACTAAATAGCATTCAATAAATGTACAGACTAACAAATAGCTCAACCTTTTCATTGTCAAATGAATTCAAAGTAGAGTTGAATTGAAGATTATTCGGAAATCCACGAACTGAAGATATTCACAGTTCAGATAAGACTCTTGGGTTTTTGGCTCACCATCAAACTTTCCATAAACTTTGTGCAGAAATATCCACCATGAAATGTTCACTATCCTTGTTGAAAACGTGGTCCAACTCGAACAAAACACATATATACAAAAACTGGCCTGCACAAAGCAGGAAAACATTCACAGAAACATTTTCCAAACATTTCAGACAATTATTTCACTTTTCTTAACTCCTAATACATTCATTAGCTTTAACTCTAAATACTATGCCTCATGGTAGCATTTACACAACACAGTTTCTCAACTAAGTTTACTCAAACAAGTTTACATTTCTGATTCTCATTTATATTTAGAATAAAAGATTAAACTTACAGATTTCCTCGATAATTTCTGATTAACAATTTTTATTGATTCACATAAATGTACCTCATAGAACAAAACGTATATACATAGAATCAAACTTAACCCCAACTATTACTCCTCCCCCTCCCAATCCCACCCTAACCCCAGCAACATAACAGTGGTCTTAAATGACATAGACACACATGCACACACACAAAAAAATACATAAAAAATACATAAATAAATAAAATAAAAAATAAAAAAACACAACAACAATAATCACACATCCACAAATGACAAATACCTGACCCATTTCTCCACAAACACTTTATACCTCCCCGTTCCTCTGAAAGTAACTTCCTCAAAGGCCGCCACCCTTCCCATCTCTGAGCACCACTCCTAAAAGGAGGGTGCTCCAGCCAACCTCCAGCCCCTCAAAATGATCTGCCTGGCGATCATGACACTGGTTAAGACCCAATTCTTTATGTGTCTACTTACAATGTCAATGACCGCCCCATCACCCAAGATACAGAGTCTGGGGCAGAATAATACCTGAATACCTAACACCTCGCATACCAGACTCTGCACCTTTAACCAAAACTTTTGAATTTCCACACACCCCCAAAAGACAGGGTTTAAATCTCCATAATCTGATTGGCATCTCCAGCAGGTGGGTGTGTCTTTAAGACCAAGCCTATACAATTTAGAGGGGGTCCAATAGAACCAATGTAAAATCTTTAATTTTATAAGGCGCACCCTTGCATCTCTAGATGCAATTTTTATGTTTTTTTTAAATCCTAGCCCATTCTCCCTCCTCCAATTCCAGGTTTAAATCTTTCTCCCATAATCTCTTGAGAGTGGTTGAGACTCCGTCCCCCAGACTCTGAATTAATGAGTAATACACTGATGCCTCATGACCTTTTCCAAAAGTAGAAATCACCTCTCCCAGAGTATCTGCCACTCTAGGGGGGTGTATGCTATTCCCAAAAATAGTACAGAGCAAGTGTCGTAGCTGAAGATACCTAAAAAAACTTTGAGATCTGGGGATCCCAAAATATTGAACCAAAGTTTCAAAGGATCTCATCACACCACTCTCATAAAGATCACAGAGTGTATTAACCCTCCTCACAATCCACTCAGACCAACAAAAAGGGGACTTATTAATGCATAGTTTGGGGTTTAGCCATAGGCTCAAGGCAACATTTAGATAAATATCTGAATTAAACACTCTGGACACTTTTGTCCATACTGAGTGCAAATGTGAAATAACGGGGTGTGATTTAACTTCTCTGGTTAGTTTGATGGAAAGGCTTTGCAATGGCAAAATAGGGGCAAGAAATTATTGTTCAATGCAAAACCAGGGAGGGGCTCTTTCAGGTGGAAGCGACCAATGAGCCAAATGTCTGAGACCGAATGCATAATAATAAAACAGAATCTTGGGTAAGCCTAACCCACCTTTGTCCATCGGTCTATGTAACTTATTAAAATGTAACCTGGCACACTTACCATTCCAAATGAAGGACTTCGCTATGCTATCAAATTGCCTGAAATAAGAGAGGGGGACATCTATAGGTAGAGATTGTAACAAGTAGTTGAATTCTGGAATACAATTCATTTTAATTACATTAACCTTCCCAATCATCAATAAGTGTAATGAAGCCCACCTGTCCACATAATTCGAAAAACGTTTTATTAAGGAATCAAAATTAACTCTAACTAAATCAGACAAATTTGCTGGGAATAAAATTCCCAAATACTTAATGCCCTGTTTGGGCCACTGGAAGGCGCCCAGCTAGAAGGCCATTACTGGACAGTACACTGTCAAAGCCAAAGCTTCGGATTTAGACCAGTTGACTTTATATCCTAAGAACTTGGAAAAGGAATTAATAATTCTATGGAGGCAAGGCATAGATCTAGTGGGGTCGGAGATGAATAATAAAATATCATCTGCGTGAAGCAGAAGCTTATGCGCCACACCTTCCGCAATCACCCCTGGAAAATCATCCTTCCTTCTTATCGCGGCTGCTAATGGTTCCAGGGCAAGACAGAACAATAATGGGGAAAGAGGGCAACCCTGCTGAGTGCCCCTATCCAGAGTAAAATAATCTGAAATTAATCCATTTGTTTGTACCGCTACTACAGGGTGTCTATAAAGTAACTTAATCCAACCAATAAATGTACTCCTGAACCCATACATTACCAAAATCTTAAAAAGATAATCCCATTCTACCATATCAAATGCCTTTTTGGCGTCAAGTGAGATGGCAGCGACCGGAGATTGATCATTCGCTACTGACCACATGATATTGATGAAACGCCTAATGTTATCAGAAGAGCTACGGCCCCGAATAAAACCCACCTGATCTATATGTATAAGAGATGTCATAACCTTACTTAATCGGTTAGCCAGAATTTTTGACAAAATTTTTACATCTAGCTGGATCAGGGAAATTGGATGGTAACTTTTACACTCGCTTGGATCTTTGTCCTTTTTAAGAATCAGACTGATCCGGGCTTGTGTCATGGTTGGCGGAAGCTTTCCATTCTTTAATGATTCAGTATAAACTTCTAACAAAAGTGGAGCCAGTTCTGTAGCATATGATTTGAAAAACTCAGCAGCAAAGTCGTCAGGCCCCGGATATATATAATACACTATATTGCCAAAAGTATTCGCTCATCTGCCTTTAGACGCATATGAACTTAAGTGACATCCCATTCTTAATCCATAGGGTTTAATATGACGTCGGCCCACCCTCTGCAGCTATAACAGCTTCAACTCTTCTGGGAAGGCTTTCCACAAGGTTTAGGAGTGTGTTTATGGGAATTTTTGACCATTTTTCCAGAAGCGCATTTGTGAGGTCAGACACTGATGTTGGACGAGAAGGCCTGGCTCGCAGTCTTCGCTCTAATTCATCCCAAAGGTGCTCTATCGGGTTGAAGTCAGGACTCTGTGCAGGCCAGTCAAGTTCTTCCACACCAAACTCGCTCATCCATGTCTTTATGGACCTTGCTTTGTGCACTGGTGCGCAGTCATGTTGGAACAGGAAGGGGCCATCCCCAAACTGTTCCCACAAAGTTGGGAGCATGGAATTGTCCAAAATATCTTGGTATGCTGAAGCATTCAGAGTTCCTTTCACTGGAACTAAGGGGCCAAGCCCAGCTCCTAAAAAACAACCCCACACCATAATCCCCCCTCCACCAAACTTCACAGTTGGCACAATGCAGTCAGACAAGTACCGTTCTCCTGGCAACCGCCAAACCCAGACTCATCCATCAGATTGCCAGATGGAGAAGCGTGATTCGTCACTCCAGAGAACACGTCTCCACTGCTCTAGAGTCCAGTGGCGGCGTGCTTTACACCACTGCATCCGACGCTTTGCATTGCACTTGGTGATGTATGGCTTGGATGCAGTTGCTCAGCCATGGAAACCCATTCCATGAAGCTCTCTACGCACTGTTCTTGAGCTAATCTGAAGGCCACATGAAATTTGGAGGTTTGTAGCGATTGACTCTGCAGAAAGTTGGCGACCTCTGCGCACTATCCGCTGACCCCGCTCTGTCATTTTACATGGCCTACCACTTCATGGCTGAGTTGCTGTCATTCCCAATCACTTCCACTTTGTTATAATACCACTGACAGTTGACTGTGGAATATTTAGTAGCGAGGAAATTTCATGACTGGACTTGTTGCACAGATGGCATCCTATCACAGTACCATGCTGGAATTCACTGAGCTCCTGAGAGCGGCCACATCTTCCACAAAACAAATTCCAGCTGATATAAAACCGTTCAGATTCCTTGGACAGACAAATGAATGTTTAGTGAGCCAGCTGTTATGAGTTCAGCGGATGACGTGGTCATTCCAGTGTCCTGTAAAAATACTCATCAAAACAAACTCCAGCCAGCAGGAGGAATAAGCACGAAGAACGAAAAGATTAATCCACAGCTATTCCAAAGGAGTGTTATTCAATAGAACAAGCTCCAGCCGCTAGGTGGAACCAAGGCAAAAAGAAACAAAACCGGCATCCCTGCTCCCTGGATGGTCGAGTCAGTTCACTCGGAGGCCGCATAAATGTAAATACCATGACTTACACAATCCGTCAACTTTATAAAAGACATCCTTTGTGTGAGCATGTAGATATTTTGCGGTCATCCGTAGTGTCCACTCTCAAACTGGCCGGGAACTTCAATGCAAATGTAATCTTTCATCAATGCAAAAGTTTCTTTAAGGAAAAGTGTTATTCACAAAACAAGCTCCAGCCGCTCGGCGGAGCCAACGCAGTTTACTCACCCATTTATTCAATAAAAGACATTGCCTGATTGGGACATGTAAATACTTTGCGACCGTCCTTCGTTTCTATTCTCAGTTTGGCCGGGAATATCAGAGCAAAAGTGATCTTTCGCTGGTGTAAGAGTTTCTTACATTCCTTGAACCAATTGCGTTTCTCTCTTGTCGAACTCGTAAAGTCTGGGAACAAGAAAATATTATGGTTCTTCCAAGAAAGCTTCCCTTTGCTCCTCGCCTGGCGCAACACCAGATCTTTATCGGATGATCTCAGAAATCTGGCCAGAATCGATCGGGGCCTGTCTCCCTCAGCATATCTGTGAGCCGGGACTCTGTGAGCTCGCTCGATTTCCAGTTTGTGGCCTGTTATGTCGAGCAGACTTGGGAAAAGCTCATCTAGGAATTTCACCATATCTCTGCCCTCCTCATGCTCAGGAATTCCAACAATTCGAACGTTATTCCTGCGGCTTCTATTCTCAAGATCTTCAAGCTTTTCAAGGAGATGTTCCAAATCAACTTTGGTCACGGGCAGATTAGCGGTTAATTCCCTCTCTGAAGATTCCAGAAAATTGATTCGTCTCCCAACATCAGTCACTCTTGTAACTATCTCAGAGAATTTTATTTCCATCACCGTAATCGATCGACATATTACAGCGAGATCCTCCAAGTCAGCAAGAACCTTCGTCAACATCACCGACATGTTGGACAACTGACGCTGGATCTCCTCTCCCACCGCGCCATCTAAATCGAGTCCCCAGTCTGTAGGCATGTCGGGGCCTTCATCCTGAACACGTAAGTGTCTTTTAATGTCTCCAGAGGCTGAGGATTTTGACTTCTTTGCCATGTTTTGCCTCAAAGAGTAATTCTTTCTTCTGCTGAACACAAAGACTTTTGAAGCACATTTCAACTCTGTAGGTCCATACAATGCAAGTGAAAGGTGACCAGAACTTTGAAGCTCCTAAAAGCACATAAAGGCAGCATAAAAGTAACTCATAAGACTCCAGTGGTTTATTCCATGTCTTCAAAAGTGATATGATAGTTGTGGGTGAGAAACATCAATATTTAAATCCATTTTTACTTTCAATCTTAAATACCTCTTGGGCCTAAAAGAGTGTTTTTTTGTTACATATTGTAATAGCAAAGACCTGACTTAACACAAAAAGATGACTTTTGTGAAAATAAGCATTTTGTGCATGCCCATGTACATCCATATCAAGTCAAATTTCAAGTGCAACACATGATTTTCTAATTATTCCTTTAAAAATAAGATCACCACCTGTTGTGACCAGCAGGTGGAAGCCTTGTTTCTCTGGGTGTATCAAATTTCACCAGATTATAACAAGAAAATAATAAAACATTTAGCTAAGTGTGCAGAGCTCGTCGCTCACACGTCTGCTACTTGCATGGCGTCACGTGACCCCTATTTCCTAGATAATTAACTAAACTTATTTTCTTCCAGGTTTTATCCAGATGAACAGTGAAATAAATGACTTTGCTTCATCACTCTGCTTTATCTCGATCAGACATCAAGATTCACTCTCAGGTAAGTATTTTTCTCTTTTTCTAGAGCTTTAGTTTAAGATTAAACTAATCTCTTCTATTTTTCAGACTTTTGCTGCTATAAATTCCTAACAGTGCAGTTGATCGGCATCTCGTTGCTCTTCGCTTCTTCATCTGTTCTGTGTCTGTCTGCGTTAACTCTAGGGTGGAGACAGTGGCTACAGCAAGATTGGCAGCACTGATCCAAACTCTTATTGGTCAAGTTTTTCTGCAATATGTTTTACATATATTTGCAAGTATTAATAATAAATATAAAATTTTGCATATTTTTCTGACTCTTTGGTTTTCATTCTGTTTCTAGTTACTTGTCTTTAGTTTCCTCACATATTTTAGTTAAATATGCACTCTAGTTAGTTTTAAGCTTATAACTTAGAATACTATTTACTCTGATTTTACATCTGGGTTACACCTGCATGTTTACGATTTAATATTAAAAACAAGAGAATAACTCAATTTAAAATTTCATATAAACACGTTTTTCTTGTGTTGTTGGATTTTTAAAATAAGCTGAATTTTGAAAGTGATCAGCTTATTGTTGTGGATATGTCACAATATCATTACCTTATTACACACTGATTCATTTCTGTAATGTATATTTAGTGTCTTGACATTCAAAATGTATCTTACAACTTTCTTGCAACAGATATGATATGATAAGGGTGAAATTTCCTTTATGCATCATGTCCAACTCTGGTAACAGATATCTATTTGAATCAAGGTTTTTCTTCCTCTCTTGCTACAAAATGTCTGTGGTTAAATTCAATGCACTGTTGGCCATTTTAATCTTCAGGCCATGCTTGGTACACATATCTCTCTAACCTCGCTGGAGTGGTTCTGGGTTCTTCAATGTCATTCATGATGTTTCAGAAAAGCTGCTGCTTATCTGAAGGGCTGAAAAGTTATGGAGCATGAAGTTCTCTGTTTGAAATTGATAAAGCCTGGAGGACTGTATTTCCCATCAGGCCTCAGAGCTTATCAGCACGACCAGTCTGGAGTGATGGCCTGCAATGTAGCACTTTGAGGAACAAGACCGTCCCAAGAGCCGCTCATGGGTGGTTCTCTTTTGGGAGACTCAGTGTAGATGTACTGCACTCGATGCACTGGAAGGTGTTCTTTATTAAAGTGAAATATCCTGTTATAGTTCCTAAGAGGGTTCCTAAGAATCTAAGGCAAAACATGTAGAACTGTTGCTTTTTAAGTGTTTGTTTCAGGGGTTAATACATTGTCTATTATTTATTAATTTAGCTAATATTGTTCAAAATCGTTGATGAGATAAATTGTTCTTCTGACTGCACATAGTCAAAGTAGCCAGTCAAAGTAAGCCAGCTCCTCAAGAAGTTGGAATGTTGAAGGTGAGTGAATTATGGCAGAATTTTTATTTTTGGATGAACTATTCTTTTAAAAATTCTAAATCTAATATCTAATTATGAAATCTATTTTCCTTTGAGGGATATGGACAAAAAGAGTCCATATAAAATCCAATTCCAACAGTTACAAAGATCTTCCACTTCACTGTTGCTGAAAAGAACCCATGATATATTATTCTCTATCTGACAGCCTGTCTTTGACCAGGCAAAGACTTTACGTGACATCCTGTTTCACCATTAGTGTCCATCACACCCCTGACTCTGGTGTGTGTCAGTAAGAAACAGAGGCTTATGTGTGTGTGTAATGTGAATAAGGCTGTGCAAGTAGCAGACCCACAAGGCAAACTGCACATTCAGAAAATTTAGTTTTTCTGGGCTATCCTGTTGTCCCATTTTTATCAATGGTGTAATGCAAAGAGCAGAGGTGCCTTCCCACACACCGGCAGTATGAATTATATTGAATAACAGAGGTAGAGCTATAAGGACATGGGCAGCAACAAAATGAGGCTTTTATACAGAGGTGCCCAATGGGAGGGAAAGGAAAATGGCAGCTTTCATAGAGAAAATAAAATGGTCAGCACATTTGAGTGCAATCACTGCTTTCTTCTTACTATGGGTGGCACTGGTGCCTTGAGTTTTACATTCATATAATTTTTAAAACAACAGCCTCCCTTCCCTGATCGCCTCCACTGCATCAACAATAGAATGACACAATCTGTACACTCATAAATCCTACTCACTATCAGCAATGATTTCTAATCATGCCTGCAAGAGATTTCTTTATTTTTTCCTCCTTCCCCTCTCTCTCTCTCTCTCTGTTTCTCAGGGTGGTGCTCCCTCTCTGGTTGGTCTTTTGGTATTCCCTGTACTAGCAGACAGAGCAAGTGCCTATAAAACATGCAGAATGCAATCTGTGACTTTTCTCTTTGGGCATGATTTCTAATCAACATCAGTCACAGAGCTTTGTTCATTTCTTTTGTTCTGTTGATGAACAAAGCATCACAAAATCTAATCCCTTCAGTTCAGTTCACCGCTGATAATTGGATTGCATGAACAATTTTGTGTGCGGGTTTCTGCAGATTTATAAATATCTTATTTGAATGTTTGTGTGTGTGTGTGTGTGTGTGTGTGTGGTTTTTTTTTTTTTTTTTTTTTGTAGTTTCACAATATGGAGTGTGCCATCCTTGTAAGTATGGAAGCAAAGCGAATGGAAGTTTCATTGGAGTAATGGTGTAAAGTTTTTTGCAAGCTCTCAGTCAGTTTGGACAAAACATTTTCCGGTTTTCGAAAAACATTTATTTATTTATTTTTTTAAATCAAATAAGGCATTGTATTTTTTAAGACCGATTGTAGCATTTTTATCTTCACTTTGCCTCCTTTTTTCTTTAGTATCTTCCATTTCTGTCTTTATAGCTTTCCTTCTCTCCATCACTCTCTCTCAGTTCTTTCAGAGAGTCATCCTCAACAAACCTTTTTAGGTATGATTGTCAGCATTTACACTATTGCCAAAGCGTATACAGTACTAAAGGGACAGAAATAGGCAATACACAAAATAAATATGGTGAGGTACATAAAGAATTATACAGTAGGATAAAAAGGGGAGTAATTTATATATAAACATAGTATAAAAGATAAAATATAGAATATAATATAGAATATAAAATATTGTGAGTGCAATAACAACAATATAAACACATTTACATTTCATTATGCTTATGAGAGGGGATTTAGTTGAACCACTCTATGTTAGTCTACCACTACCTAATTATAACACGGGTTAAAACCGTTAATTAAATGCGTTGTTGTTTTTTTTCAGTAGGGCAAACAAATCAAATTTTGAATGTTCACAATGTATTCCTGTCTTGCTTTTCAGGAAGATTTCCATTTATGAAAAAGGCTGACATTCAACCATTTTTTGTTGAATGAGTGAGAATTCACAGTTTTACTGCGGCTGCTTGTGGCAAGAAGGATTATGTTTGTTTACTATCTTCTGTACAGCAGAATATGAAATAAAGAGGTGAATAAAGAAATAGGGGTTACACTTTATTTTAATGTGTCCTTGTTACAGTGTAATTACACAAGTAATTACTGATTATTAATAATTAACAACATGTACTTACAATAGGTTTAGGGTAAGTGTTTGGTTTAGGGTTAGTTTTTTGTTATTACGCACAATTGACTGTTATTACTATAGTAAATACATGTAATATGTGTAACAAGGACACATTAAAATAAAGTGTTGGAGGATAAAATAAAATAAAATATGGGGAGTGGGTTATATATAAAATATGGTATACAGAATATACAATATAGCATATATATATATATATATATATATATAGCAGAATATAAAATATAGTTACTTGTTAGAGTAAAAGATCACTCATTTAATGTTGGCTCTTTCTTTCTCTACCTTCTCAAATTGAGGACAAAATGGAAAACATCTTACTGCAGTAACCAAAACACCTGCTAGGGGGAACCTAACCATTGAACAGATGGTCAGTACAAGAGACATCAACAAAGGGATATGTAGACACACTTTCATTCATCTGGTAGCAGCCACTAAATGAGAAATTACACAGTCGGTGAATTAGATGATGAGGTACTGAAGCAGATGGCTGAAGGATCAGGGATGTACTTTATGATATTGACAGACATTTACGCTCTCTGAAGAGTCTGTGTGAGGATTTGCCACAGCAAAACATAATATGTGGAACCACAAGGGATTTGTGCTGAAAATAGCATTTTGTGTTGTTGTTGTATGTTGCTGTACAGTATGCATGTTCCAGGGAGATAACTGAACAAATGTTGAGACTGAGAGTGTAGTGATAGATCTTTAGACAGAGGCTGAAAGATCATGTTGACTTTGATTCTAACAACTGTCATCCCATATGGATGGTTGGATCTCGATTTATTCAGAGCAAACCACATGCAATACACAAACACTGGCTCACTGGCTACTCCATAAAAAGCAACAGAAGTCTCTAAATCACCTGTTCCTACAGATGGGAGCCAGCTGTTGTGGAGGTGTAGAATAAAGACTGGTCAGAGATTCTCCAGTGGGTTGACAGCCATGGGATTTTTCCTTACAGATGGTGCTTAAATATACAAATCTACATATACATCTGCAGCAAACATTTCTGTCTGCATTTTAAAATAGTTCAGGTCATGATGCATGAGGTCTATGACTGAGATTTGACTCTGGGTGGAGGGTGGGTCAGACTGTAAATTTAGAAATTAGGGGTAGGCTGATATAACTGGGAATGTTGCCTTCATGGGGAGTCCGTTTACAATTTCCCTCTTCCCACTGGAGTTGAAGCAGCTGGTCATCTTCAACACTTGTTTCCCTGCTATGAATGGCAACCCAGACAGTAGAGTTATTGGCCCGACCTGCTAATTTTTATAAGACTGGAGTGCCTAACACTACTGTATGTCATTCTGGCATTTGGAAACTGTGGTTCACAAACAGGAAATAAACATTGCATTTGTGCATTTATTTCTCTTGCTCGACTTATCCATTCAACTGAAGATAGTTTTGCCCAAAGAGGTCTATGATACCATGGAGAATCTATATATCCATTCTATTTACATATCTAAGCTATCCATTAGCATTCCCATTCATCATAAATTAATATTCTGGATTCAATACAAGTTAAGCTCATTCGACAGCATTTGTGTCATTCATGGTTGGGAGGATGTCATCATGGTTGGGAGGGTTACTTTTTAAATGTATTCCACTAGAGATTACAGAATACATGCTGTAAAATGAAATTTGTAACATGTTCTGTTAGATTACTCAAGGTCAGTAACGTAATCATTTTGACACTTTGGATTACTTCTTCAGCACAGGCAGATTTTTTCACCTGTTTTGACTATAAAGAAGTTAATAATGTGCAAAAAATCTGTCAGTACAATAAACCAAAATACACTTATTTTAAAAATATATTCTCTGAAAAAGCCTAAATATCTTGTGCAGAGTAGCTTCTCAAGTAAATTTATTTCAAGGCTTTATTCAATATTTTTACAGAAAAACAATACAAAATTTCTCAATAAGAGTAAGATTTTTGCAGTACATCTTTACACTAATATCAAAGGTCTTACTGGAGAGAGAAAAAATTATCTTACGTGGATTTTCTTGATGAATTCATTATAAAATATAATAGCTTCTGGTAAGAGTGTTTATATAAGAAATAGAAATTGTATTTTAGCTTGACATAATGATTAATGTTCACAGCGTCACATGGCAATGTCACATGGCCACCCCAATGTGCTTATAATTTTATAAAAGCACTTAGATTAATTGTGCTGTAAAGTTGTTTAAATCATTATTTACTGGGATTACAGTTTGAGAAAGACCTCTGCTTGTTTGGGAAGAAGGAAGCAGAAGCCGGGTGCACATCCAAACGTACAACATTTATTTTCACACATTGCTTTTCAGCATCACACACACTAGTGGTTTTTCAGCTCACTGACCACGCAGTCACTCTGCTTTTCAGCAGCAGCTCTCAACCATGCACACACAGCTTCGTTGTGTCTCTCTCTCTGTGTCTCTCCTGACTGCAGCTCTGGTTGCAGCTTTACCCTCGCCCGCCAACACTGCAATCACCAACAGCTGGGCGAGATAATTCGCCCCAGGTTTCCATCCCGGCCTCTCTCCACACCGTCATCGCTCAGCCCCGCCCCGCTCGCCACATACCCCCATCACCCGACTCAGGCCGGGGAGCTCTCCAGCCTGTGCCTTACTCCCCCCCATTTCTTGAGAGGAACTGCTGCCCTATGCCGGATGGTTTTCCCCACCTCTGGGAAACAGGAACAGCTCTAGGGAAAGGAGAGGGGGAGGGAGGAGCAAGAGAAGGAGAGAGCGAGAGAGAGAGAGAGAGAGAGAAAGGAGAAAGGAAAAAAAAACCCATCGGCTCCCGAACACGCCGCCCACCTGCTCCTCAGCCAGCTGGAACACCTCCGTCAGCGACGCCGGGCAATGGCACTGGACTCGCTCAGCTGTCCCTTTTGGTTGCCTGCTGACGAACTGCTCCAGTACCACCAGATTGTGTATCCTCAGCGTCACGTTCTTGAGCCAGCAACGAGGTCTCCAGGACAACATGGGTCTTCCTCCAAAGTCCCGGGTTTTGGCACCACTGTGAAAGACCTCTGCTCGTCCGGGAAGAAGGAAGCGGAAGCTGAGTGCACATCCAAATGTATGACATACAGTATATTTTCACACTTTCTAGTGTCTTCCCATTCACACATTGCTTTTCAACATCACACAGCCTAGTGGCTTTTCAGGTCACTGTCCACGCAGTCGCTTTGCTTTTCAGCAGCAGCTCTAAACCACGCACACACAGCTTCGTTGTCTCTCTCTCTCTCTCTCTCTGTGTCTTTCCCGACTGCAGCTCTAGTTGCGGCTTTATCTCTCACCCGCCAACACCGCAATCACCAAGAGCTGGGCGAGATAATTCTCCCCAGGTGTCCATCCCGGCCTCGCTCTGCACCGTCGTCGCTCGGCCCCACCCCGCTCACCACACAGGGTTTATAGCTTTACATTGTCGTGGCAACGAAGTTGTAAAATTGGATACAACTTTACACAGAAAAGTTTAGTAAGCGATTTTATCTCAATAAAATCATTTTAAAACATATATTGTTTACGTCTTGTGGCTATACTTTTGAAACAGTGAGTATTTTAACATTTACGGATTGGCCCCATTCACTTCCTTTGTAAGTGCTTTACTGTAACCCAAATATGTGCTTTTTTTTTTAAAGGAGGGACGAGTCAAAATACATTTTATGATAATCAACATTATGCCACAAATCCACAGTTGAACCCAGAATTTTTCTTTAACAGCAGTTGCTTGGCTGACCCTTGACTTCATGACATCTTTGCTGAAGGGCTCTCAGTTCTGGGTACAGAACATGGCAGACTTATATGCCATGTGACTGATCACTTTGTAGTCACAGGAAAATTACATCATGATAACTCTGTTTGATTGATGGCAACACAAAAATGCGCACACATCATTAACTTGCAACTATCCTGAACACCAGACAGAGAAATGTCAGACAGAGTTCTTTTTACACTATTAAGTGCCCTCCAAACATCTACTATAGCATCATAAAATATTTGTGCTTTTTATGTTGCTTGAAAAAAAAAAAAAAAACATTGAATACACGCATACTTTTGAATACAGACAGAATAGAGAAAGATGCTTTTTTGGCAACAGTATGGTGTAATTACAGCATCTACCAGAAAAGTCTACCTGGCCCGTGTTTACCGACCAAACCTTGACACTATGTTTTTTGCCTCTGTATGAACTACTGTAAGAGTGTATTCTCAAGCACATTGTAAAACATAGTTGAGTTTATTCAAATGGTTGTTAAATAGACTCATTTGCCTTTATATCCTATAACTGACTTACTTATTTTAGCTTCAATATGAGATAAACAAATTCAAAGTGTGTGATACAGTTCACGTCATGAGATCATTTGAATGCATTCAAATATTGGGACTGCCCTCTTATCAATTCCTACTTACTTAGCAGAAAAGGATGCATAACATAATAAAGACATCAAAATTTAAATTCTTGATAAGTTTCAATAAGGGTGATTCAGTGTAATAATATTGGCAATGGTGTTTGAGCCCTGCCTTTTTAGACATGAAGCTGTCTGCTGTAAAAGCAGGTGCACAAACAGCATTCCTCAGAATTTTCTGACTGAGGGACAAGGAGTGCATTGCTCACACCTCATCTTGAGTCTTGTAGTGCAGCCAGCGCAATGTCTTGTTCCTTTTGTCTCAGGGAACCGAGGTTACATATGTAACCGAGACGTTCCCTTATGACTCAGTACACTTGATATTGCATGCTAACGCATATGGGGGAACAGAATTCCATCACGCCGCACTACACAACATAAACTTCCAGAGAGGAAACATGACGCCGCAGTCCCGCGTGACCGCGTCCAACATGAGTATGCCGCAAGTGAGTGAACTTCATGTTGGCCTGAATGCAGGTGGTTGTGTAAAAGGATGGGGAGCCCATACTTAAGGGGAGGGGCATAAGTATATGTTTGGCAAACGAAATAGCAAGTGCTCTAAACAGCGAGGACTTGTGAAGAGCGAGACATTACGTCTAGGTTGTAAAACCTTGCGAAAGTGTTTTGAGAAGACTATCCTGCTGCAAAACATATGTCTTGTAAAGACACACCATTCGTCATGCCCATGAGGAGGCCATGCCTCTACTTGAGTGTGCTTTAACACCAACTGGGCAAATCAGATAAAGACGCCACATAAACTTTGAGCATTGATGAAGTGAGTCCTGCATCTAATCGCTCTTAAAGAAATATGCAAATTTTATGTATGGGGCCATTTACTGCGTCTTTGTCATGTGAAAGACACCTATCAGTGAACACATTCCATTTTATCGTGTAGAGGCGTCTCGTGGATGGCGCTCTGGCTTGTAAAATGGTGTTCATGACTGAATGTGTCAGTTCTGGCGCGTTTAGCGTGCTCCGTTCAAAGGCCACAAGTGTAGGCTTCGTAGCTCTGGCTGGGGATGCCAAACCGTGCCTTGTGTTTGAGAGAGAATATCTTTCTTCAGTGGTATATCCCATGAAGGCCCGTCCAGTATTTCTACCAGCTCCAGAAACCAGGACTGATTGGGCCATTTCGACACAATTAACAGAACTGTTTCCATGTGCACTCGAACTTTGCTGATGACAGAATGGAGGCGGCGCACCGGCGGAAGCGCATATTTGCGCTTCGTAGGCCATACGTGGGCCAGCGCGACATGGCATATATATATATATATATATATATAAAGGCCACAACTGTTGTGTTGTCCGAACGAATCAGAATGTGGTGATTCACAATATCAGAATGAAAAGCTCTCAAAGCTAGAATGACAATCAGTGGCTCTAGGCGGTTGACATGTCACAGCGGGCGTCCATTACACACCGCACCCCAACCTGTGTTGGATGCATTTGTGGTCAGCACTTTCTTTCTGAAACTTGACCCAGCATAACACCCTGTTGGTAGTAGGCTGGCGCTGTCCATGGTGCTAGAGTAGCCAGACAGTGGCAAGTTACCACGATGTACATGAAAATGAAATGACTTCAGTGGTAATATTTTTTCAGTTTGAACTGAAACAGACACCGAAGAATGGTCTGTACGCACTCGTTCATGAAGTGCGCACGCATGAACACCTAAAAAGGAGATATACTGACTGGGGAAAAGTGTGCTTTTCGCCCAGTTGACATTAGACCAGATTTTCCATATGGCAAAGCAGCAGGTCTCTGTGTTCGCTCAGTAGTGCCTCTGATTAGCTAGTAATAACCAATCGCTGAGGCAATTAAAAACACACACACCATTCATTTTCAATGGGACGAGCGCCGCTCATTACATTTCGTGAAAGTGCGGGGAGCCAGAGACAGACTGAAATGAAGGACTTTAAACTGATACTGTAACGTTGGTGTCTGGAGTGGAAGAGGAAGAGAGGAGACGCTGGAGCAGAATCTTTCAATCTTTTAATTATAAACGCTGGAGTGGAACAAATGCTGGAGAGGAACAATGATAAAGCTAAACATCACAAAGTAACAAAACAAGGAAACACTTCATAAACACATGTTGGGCCACATGTACTCAGATAGAGGACAAAGGCAGGCCTAACAGTCGTAAAACCTAACTCAGCCCCCACACATTCCATGTCGTAAATTTTACTGATAAAAATCGTGCCAAAATCAAAGGGAATCCAAAACAGACTACAAATCCAGGAAGCCTTGCTCACTAAAGGATCGAGCTCTCAACTCCTATTGGATGAGGCACACAACAGAACGTCCCTCAAACATGACATCATCAGGAGTTCAAATAATTCTGAAATGCTAAAAGAATTCGCTTCCAGCGACTTAGTTCACCAAATACAGACGTAGCTTTTTGCTGCTCTTCGGTGCAAACTCGTGGCTTAAGGAAGTAATGTCCGACTTGAAACTGTAGCCATACAATCTCCATCTCGCTGGACGAGTTGAGATTACTCTGTGTTCAACCGAACACTCTAACGGATCCGAAGGAGACCGCCGAGCAATTCGCATCTTCATCCGTTGGCCTACAGAAGTGAAGAGATTAAAGATTTCTCTTCCATCTTCAATCAAGTCGACATTTCTGAGTTCTCCGCCAGCCCGCCGAGAATCAACAGCCGTACCGCCCGCCGACAATCAACAGCCATACCGCCCGCTGACAGCGCGAGGAAACGGCCTCCTGTCATCACACGAGCCTCAAGAAACCGGGTCAAAGTTAAAGGACGGAGGAAAACACATTCTACCTGTGTCCTCATGCGATTCAAGTAAGAGGTTTATGTCTGGGCAGAGATAGAATATTATAGCGTGTTATTCTTGTGTTTCAAGGTTTTTGCTTGTACAGTTTACGGATCGCCATGTCCGCTCATTATTAATACTCAGGGTATTAATTATCACGAATTTGTTTGCTGTATTGTGGTCCAACCAAATTGGATTGTTGTGCATTTTCACCATCGCGGGTGAGACAGAAACTGAGTTCATCCATTAGAGTCAAATAACGCAGGACTTTTACGAGCCCCGCTCATAAAACCGCGTCTCTGAGTGATGAACACAGCTGTTTTCTCTCCAGCTATCGCGAAATCAGCTTTCGGGCTGTCACTTGATAATCTCTCTCTCTCTCTCTCTCTCTCACTAACCATACTGACACACACACACACACACACACACACACACACAGTCACACACACACCTTATGTGTTATAGGATTATTTTTATTTCCATATCTAATCATATCACTGTTTAGTTTGTAGTTGTAAGTCGGAAGTTTATTGACTGCATTGTATTAATTATTAATTGATATTACTGCATAAATAAACTTTTGTTTATATTACAAAGAGAAGTGTTTTGGTTTGTTTTGCATACGCCTGTGTCATGCTGACGAGATGTCAGTGCTCGGATTCAAACCTTCATTCATTGTTTTTTTCCCGAAAATCGATATTCTTCGGATGCCGATTTTCCTAAGAAAACAATCTAATATTGAGACTGTTTTACGATTTGGTTATTAGTCCCTAATTCTAGGGTGGTGCCCGTCAATGTTAATCCTTATTAATATTCTATTGATTTTTGATAATTGATAATTATCTTTGATTGAATTTGAATGATCAATAAGCTAATGTTAATTTTAATTAATGTTTCATCGATGTTAACAATTAACGATTATCTTTGATAATTGTTGATTTAAAGGATTAAAAAAAGCTAACATTGATTCTCATCAATGTTCTATTGATTTTAATAATTAATAATTATTTGATAATTGCTAATAACCAAACTTGCTCCTAAACGTAGCACACTGCATTTACTGGAGTCCCATATGAGGTTTTAATGAGTTAGATCCAATTAATTAATTTAAATATTAATTAATAACTACAGAAATAATTATTAATTATTTCTGATAGTAACACTGATCTAAACAACCAGTAAAGCCCTACACACAACATAACACTTCAAGGACTGACAAATGACTGAACAAAACATCTCGGTTACTGTCATAACCTCCGTTCCCTGATAGAGGGAAAGAGACGTGTCGATGTAGTGACACTAGGGGTCGCACTTGAGAGCCCCGATCACCTCAGATCTTTGAGAAAAGGCCAATGAGAATTGACGAGTGGAATTTGCATGCCACTCTTCCGGACATACAGGTATGAAAGGGAGCTGGAATGCAGGATACATTCAGGTTTTGTGCTGAGGAGCCGAGACACGGTCCCGGCCATTTCAGCGGCTAGTACAGCGTTGTGGCAAGAAGGACACAACATCTCGTTCCCTCCATTAGGGAACGGAGGTTACGACTGTAACCGAGACATTCCCCTTCTGTCACTCACTCGACGTTGTGTCGATGTAGTGACACTAGGTGTCACTATGGAAAAATGCCACAACAGCTGAACCGTGTTACGTGAACTGCCGATGCAGGTGCAAGCAAGCTGCTGCGAGTGTAATAGCAGGTGCATCAGACTGCACGTAACCTCCCCCAATGCCCCAAAAGACGTCATGTAGTTCCCCATATCCCTGAGGGGGGGAAGCGATGTAACTAGCATGGGAGCAGGCCGCGCCAGCCACCTCTCTCTATGTTTTCTCTCCACAGAGTATTAGATTCTGCTGGGGCCATCTAACACTATCATACGCATAAGTGAAGGTGTTCTTTTCCTTTCCTATTCTTTCAGGGGGAAAAGACCCCGCGGAGACCACATTCTGCCCAAAAGGGGAGGTCAACATGTGGCAATATGACATATGGGCTCAGCAGCCGCACATGGAAGAGGTGCGGTGGTAGGTCCCGCCAAGAAAAAAAGGGGGGGAACTCTACAAACACAGCGACTGGGAACAGAGAGAGCTCTGCCCAAGGGAGACGCGGGTCCGCCGACAGGGAGACCGTACCGCGGAATATACATCACAGGGGTTACCGGAGTAATTGGCACCTGTGGAGCACCTGTCCCGTTACAGAGCATATTAGACCTCGTAGTGGGGCTGGCTGCGAACTCCTTCGCCGAGTTTGCGAACCATAGGACTAGGGAGGAAGGACATCCAGGGTCCACGACTTCGTGAATTCGACTGGGGGTAAAAGCACACGTTTTCACCTCAGGGGAAGGGAAAGGCGCTATTCGCAAGCGATACACTGTTGTGGCTTCTGCCACCTCTGTGAAGAATCACTCTCAAAGTCTTAAGGTTTTGATGCCAGAAGATAGACTTTATTATCAGAGATAGCAAAGCCGAGTCAGTCTGCAGAGTAACTGACTTTCTTTATTCAAGCATGCCTACATACACATTTACATAGGGCGTGACCAATACACCCCATACATTTTGTTCTATGTCTTCTGACTGTTAGAGAACATGAAACTATTTGGGAGGCCCCTTTCCATCTCTCTACAAGGCCTTATCCTATATTTCCTCTAGTGTCAAAACATGAGACTCAAGATTACCTTATATGAGTACCATATGTGACCACATTCCATTTTGAGGGGCCTCCCTTACTCAAGCTTCTACACACATACACAGAAAAAATCCATGCTTAACTTATTAGAAATAATTGTAGACAAAAATGGCTATATTTATATTGATTATATTTGATTAATTTATATTTAACTTGATAAAAAATATTCCACAACACCTAGCCAGCTGTTCCGTATTACCGAACTCTACCTGTTCGCACCTGAAAGAACACGGGATGAAACCAGCTCAACCCGGAGATTGTAAAATCTTGCGAAAGTATTGGGTGTTGCCCAGCCTGCTGCTCTGCAGATGTCTGCTAGAGAGGTGCCATTGGCCAGTACCCACGAGGACGCCACACTCCTTGTAGATTGTGCTCAAACCCACAAGGGGGCGGGCACGGCCTGGGTCTGGTAGGCCAATGCAATGGCGTCCACGATCCAGTGGGCAAGCCTCTGTTTGGATATGGCGTTCCCTTTCCGCTGTCCACCAAAGCAGACAAAGAGCTGCTCAGAGCATCTAAAGCTCTGCGTGCGATCCAAGTAGGTGTGTAAAGCATGCACCGGACACAGAAACAACAGGGCTGGGTCTGCCTTCTCCCGGGGCAGTGCTTGCAGGTTCACCACCTGATTCCTGAAGGGGGTTGTGGGAACCTTGGGCACATAGCCCGGTCGGGGTCTCAGGATCATGTGAGAATCTGCCGGACCGAACTCCAGGCAAGTGTCGCTGACAGAGAACGCTTGCAGGTCCCCCACCCTCTTGATGGAGGTGAGCGCAATCAGGAGGGCCGTCTTTAAGGAGAGGGCTTTCAGCTCAACTGACTCTAGCGGCTCAAATGGGGCTCTCCGAAGGCCCAGGAGGACCACGGTGAGCTCCCATGAGGAGAAGAGGCATGGCCTGGAAGGATTAAGCCTCCGGGCACCTTTGAGGAACCTGATGATCAGGTCGTGCTGTCCAAGGGACTTTGACTGTGTCGTGGACAGCCGCTCCTCCAGCCTCTCCTGCAGAAATGAGAGCACTGACCTGACTGCGTATCTCTGGGGGTCTTCGGCTTGGGAAGAACACCAATTCACAAATAAGCTCCACTTTAGGGCATAAAGCTGCCTGGTAGAGGGAGCTCTGGCTTGAGTGATCGTGTCTACGACTGCTGGTGGTAGACCACTTAGATCTTCTATGTCCAGTCCAGGGGCCAGACATGGAGATTCCAGAGGTCTGGGCATGGATGCCAGAGGGTGCCCCGTTCCTGAGAAAGAAGGTCCTTCCTCAGGGGAATCCGCCAGGGAGGTGCTGACGCGAGGAGCGTGAGGTCCGAGAACCAAGTATGAGTGGAGCTGTATGAGGCCATGAGGGTGAATCGTTCCTCATCCTCCCTGACTTTGCACAGGGTCTGTGCAAGAAGGCTCACTGGGGGAAATGCGTGCAGCCCCTGGGGCCAGCTGTGTGCCAGCGCATCTGTCCCAAGGGGGGCTCCCGTCAGGGAATACCAGAGTGGGCAGTGGGAGGATTCCCAGGAAGTGAACAGGTCTACCTGTGCTTTGCTGGATCGACTCCAAATCAGCTTGACCACCTGGGGGTGGAGTCTCCTCTCTCCGCTGAGCATTGCCTGATGCGACAGCCTGTTCACTGTGGCGTTGAGGCTGCCCGGGATATGAGTGGCCCGCAGAGACCTTAGTCTCTGCTGACTCCAAAGGAGGAGATGGCGGGCGAGTTGTGACATGCGATGAGAGCGTACGCCACCTTGGTGATTTATATATGCTACTGTCGCTGTTTTGTCAGACCGGACCAACACATGCTTGCCCTGGATCAATGGCAATAGTCTCCGCAGGGCGAGTAGTACAACCAGCAACTCTAGGCAGTTGATGTGCCAACCCAGTCGCAGTCCTGACCAGGAACCGGCGACTGCGTGCCCGTTGCACACGGTGCCCCAGCCCAGTTTGGAAGCATCTGTGGTGACCACTACACGTCTGGACACTTGTTGTAGGGGAACTCCTGCTCGTAGAAACGCAAGGTCTGTCCAAGGGCTGAATAAGTGGCGGCAAAGCCGGCATGACAGCTACATGATGTGTGCCACGGCGCCATGCCCATCTCGGGACTCAAGTCTGAAGCCAGTGCTGAAGCGGTCTCATATGCATCAACCTGAGCAGCGTAACTGCCGCTGAGGAAGCCATATGCCCCAGGAGCCTCTGAAAGTGTTTCAGTGGAACCGCTGTCCTCCGACTGAATGACTTCAGGCAGTTCAGCACCAACTGCGTGTGCTCGCTTGTGAGGCGCGCTATCATTGAGACCGAGTCTAACTCCATGCCAAGAAAAGAGATGCTCTGAACCGGGGAGAGCTTGCTCTCTAGCCGGGGGCGGCTAGAGTGGCTTTCCTTCGGAAGAAGGAAAGCCACGACTGCAACGTTGCCATGGTCATATCCTCGCAATGAGAACATGAACCATCCACAGATGCTGCCTCAGTGTGATCGCTGCCCAGACACGTGAGGCAGCGCCCGTGGCCGTCAGAGGCGGAGAGATAACGACCGCATAAAGGAATCACACAAAGATGGAAAGGCATCTTTAAAAAGATGTGTCTTTAAAAAGATGTTCGACGTCAATGTGTGTGCTCTAATAGAGAAAATATACTCTTTAGCAGGAATATACACTCTTTTAGCACTGTCGAAGCGCCCAGGGGCGAAATCTGCACTCGTCGTGCAGAAGGAGAGAAAGCCCCTGGAAATGCGGTGTATATCCAACAGCATACGCTTCTTGAGAGGTGAATGGAACAGCAGTAGTATTCAGCTCGCTGATACTACAACCGCTCGGCTCTGAAGAAAAAATCTGAATGAATCCTGCATTCCAGCTCCCTTTTATACCCGTATGTCCAGGGGAGTGGCATGCAAATTCCACTCGCAAATTCTCAATGGCCTTTTCTCAAAGATCTGAGGTGATCGGGGCTCTCAAGAGCGACCCCTAGTGTCACTACATCGACACAACGTCGAGTGAGTGACAGAAGGGGAACTAGAGGGTATTTATACACAGAAAACTAATGAGGGAAAGGAAGGCAGGTGAGGATGACGATGAACAGATGGTAGTGATTAGGGCAGTGAATTCTGGGAAATGTAGTGCAGAGGAAAACTTCAAAATAAGAGTCATTGAAGAACATGATGGAGACAGACTGTGACAGATACGCAGTTCCCTTGAACGTGAATATAAAAAGCCACCTGTAATGTGGTACAGTTGGTACATGCATCCTTCAGATCTATTGATGCAAATCAGTCCTGAAAACGGATGTGCGATGAGATCTGTTTCCGAGTTAAAATTTTGAATTGGTGCGTTGCAAGTGCGCAATTCACGCATCTCAGAACTAGAATGGGCCGAAGCCCGCCGTCCTTCTCCAGAATGAGAAAATAAAGGCTGTAAATCCTGCTGTGTGTGTCGCAGTCAGTGCACGCAACACTGGCATATTGTGTGGTCGGACCACAAATTGTGCTCGATCAGGAGTCGCGTGGCACCATGCAAGGGTCGGACATGTAAACAGCGAGCTCTGCGCACTTTGCTAGTTTTTAATACTTTTTGTGTCCAGTGAGATTCGATACACCCTGTTCCATAACTATTCTATAAAGACAATATGTCAAAGAATTCAAAATCCTCGGGCTCTGGAGACATTAAAAGACACTTACGTGCTCAAGCTGATACCCCTGACAGGGCCACAGACCGGGGACTCAGTTTGGACGGTGCGGTGGGAGAGATTCAGCATCAACTGTCGAGCATGTCAGCAATGCTGGCGAAGGACGTTGCTGACTTGGAGGATCTTTTTTTTTATCCACTTTTCTCCCCAATTTGGAATGCCCAATTCCCACTACTTAGTAGGTCCTCATGGTGGCACGGTAACTAACTTCCGGGTGGCTGAGGACAAGTCTCAGTTGCCTCCGCTTAGCATGACACCACGGAGACTCCCAGCATGTGGAGGCTCATGCTACTCTCTGCAATCCACACACAACTTACCACATGCCCCATTGATATCGAGAACCATTAATCGCGACCATGTGGAGGTTATCTCATGTGACTCTACCCTCCCTAGCAACCAGGCCAATTTGATTGCTTAGGAGACCTGGCTGGAGTCACTCAGCACACCCTGGATTCGAACTTGTGACTCCAGGGGTGGTAGTCAGCATCAATACTCGCTGAACTACACAGGCCCCCTGACTTGGAGGATCTTGTTGTAATATGTCGTTTGATCACTGCCATGGAGACTAAATTCTTTGAGTTGGTTACAAGAGTGGGGGACATTGAGAAACAGATCGATTATCTGGAGTCATCGGAGAGAGAATTAGCTGCTAACCTACTAGCGACCAAAACGGACTTGGAGCGTGTTTGGGAAAAGTTGGAAGACATTGAGAATCATAACCGGCGAAACAACGTCTGAATTGTTGGAATTCTCTGCCCATGTACACGACCATAGAGATCGTTTCCAGTTTTCTGCCCAGGTTTATGACCACAGAGGTTGTCTCCGAGTCTCTGCCTATGCACACGACCACTGAGGTCGTTCCCGAGTTTCTGTATACGCCCACGGCCACAGAGGTCGTTCCCAAGTCTCAGTCCATGCCCACGACCACAGAGGTCATACCCGAGTCTCTGTCTACACCCACGACCACATAGGTCGTTCCCGAGTCTCAGTCCATGCCCACAACCACAGAGGTCGTTCCTGAGTCTCTGTCCATGCCCACGATCACAGAGGTCGTTCCCGAATCTCTGCTCATGTTTGTGACCACTGAGGTCATTTCCCAGTCATCCTGGACTCTTAGTCTCGAGCCTACCACGGTTCTGTCATCCATGGCTCTGCCCCTCAAATCTCCCATGGCTCTGCCTTCCATGGCTTCGCCCCTTGAGCCTCCTACGGCTCCGACTGCCATGGCCCCGCCTTCTACAACTTTGCCCCTCGAACCTGCCATGGCTCAGCCTTCCATGGTTTTGCCTCTAGAGACTTCTACAGCTCCGCCTACCATGGCTCCACCCTCAGAGTCCTCCGTGGCTCCAGTCTCCAATCTGGGGTCACCACCCAGGCCTCCTGACCCTGTTTCAACTCTGTGGTCGTCAACCAGATCTTTTGATCCAGTCCCTACTACTTACTTGAGATAGCCTCCTGGGTCTCCTGGCATGCCACCTGATCCGCTCTGGTCTTCTGGGACTCCTGGCTGTCCACCTGACCTGCTCTGGTATCCCTGGTCTCATGGCTGTCTGCCTGGTCTGCTCTGGCTCCCTTGATCTCCTGGCCGTCCACAAGACCTGTTCTGGTATCCCTGGTCTCATGGCTGTCCTCTGAATTGCCTTTAATATTACTGTTGCTGGTGATTGACCCCTGCCTGTCTCTGTTACTATGTTTACTGTTATTAAAGCTGCACATGAATATCAACTCAGTTGACTCATCATTACAGACTTCATGAATTTATTTACTGATAAAATTTAAATAATCAGAAATAAAATTGGAATTATGCAATCATCTGTCACAGTACCTCAGAAAACAGTGTCTCATAATTTTCCTCAAATGCAACTTCAATCCTTCGCTGTCATAAGTTTTGCTAGCTCTTCATGACCTATCGAAACATCAAAAGTCACAGCATGTTTGTTATATCCAATACCAACCAAGCTCTTAAAAGAGGTATTCCCTGTAATCTCAGAACCTCTTCTTAATATTATTAACTCCTCGCTATCCTTAGGACATGTCCCAGAAACTTTAAAATGGCAGTTATCAAACCGCTTATTAAGAAGCCACAACTTGATCCTGGAGAACTAGCTAATTATAGACCGATTTCAAATCTCCCGTTTATGTCGAAAATACTAGAAAAGGTAGTATCCTCCCAAATATGTTCATTTCTACAGAGAAATAGTATATATGAACAATTTCAGTCAGGATTTAGGCCTCATCACAGTACAGAGACTGCACTTATCAGAGTGACAAATGACTTACTCTTATCATCTGTTTGCTGCTGCATTTCACTTCTAGTGCTTTTAGATCTTAGTGCTGCATTCGACACAATAGATCACAACATTCTCTTGAATAGGCTAAAGAATTATGTTGGCTTTTGTGGAGTTGCATTAGCATGGTTTAGGTTCTATTTAACAGACTGCTACCACTTTGTCTATGTAAACGAGGAATTGTCAAACCAAACAAAAGTATGGAGTGCCACAGGGATCAGTTTTAGGGCCTCTGCTTTTCTCCATGTATATGCAGAGGTACTAATTATTGGACCAAAAACCTCTAAAAATAAGCCGCTAAAATATAACTTGACTCTCGATGGATGTACTGTTACATCGTCTTCAACAGCGAAGAACTTAGGTGTTATATTTGATACCAATCTGTCCTTTGAAAATCAAATTACCAATGTTTGTAGAACAGCATTCTTCCACCTAAGAAATATTGCTAAATTACGACACATGCTCTCTGTTGCTGATGCCGTAAAACTAATTCATGCGTTCATGACCTCAAGACTAGATTATTGTAATGCATTACTGGGAGGATGTCCAGCAAGATCAATAAATAAACTTCAATTGGTTCAAAATGCAGCAGCCAGAGTGCTGACGAGAACCAAGAAATATGATCATATTAGCCCCATTTTATCATCGTTACATTGGCTACCTGTTAAATTTCGTATTAATTTTAAAATTCTGTTAACTACGTACAAAGCTTTGAATGGTCTAGCTCCGCAGTACTTAAGTGACCTTCTACCACGCTTTATTCCATCATGTTCATTACGATCGCAAAATTCTGGCCTGTTCCTAGAATATCAAAATCCACAAAAGGAGGTAGATCCTTTTCATATTTGGCTCCTAAACTATGGAATAGTCTCCCTAACACTGTTCGAGATGCAGACACACTCACTCAGTTTAAGTCTAGACTAAAGACTCATCTATTTAGCTAGGCATACACCTAATTTATCCTTCAGCTCACAATTAGGCTGTTATAGTTAGGTCTGCCAGAACCAGAAACAGTGATCATGATCTATAACTCTGTAATAAATTGAATGGCATCTATGCTAATATTATTTTATTTGTTTCCCTGTCTCAACCTCGGGACTCCTATCCTGAGGTCACCAGAACTGTCTGGATCCAGCTCCATTCCTGCTTCATGCTGGACTCCACTGCTACGTTTCGATGTGTGATGAAGACTAACAGCAGCCCGTGCCAGCCAAACATCACTTCAGCCTATTACGATGGACTTCAGAGGATGAACTGATGCCAACTCCAACCATAAGACATGGGATACTTCATATGCCATTGCCTGAACCTTGGATTTAGGATAGACCTCACCGAAATTACCGGCCAGGTTGAACTGTGATGCACCTAACTGATCTCTGCCTGCATCACCTCGGTCTAATGATGGACTACACTCTTGAAATGGAATACATAGTCTATCAATTAATTGCCAACAAAACCCTTCATCAGCCAATTAACAAGGACAATTGCATCTATGTGAACGTCTGCAGTTAATCCAGGATGGACTTCAAAGACATTAGTCATTAATCTTACAGTTCATACAAAATCTTTGTTTTAAACACTGACCCTTAACACTTACTTAGTTTAATAATTTTAAACCATGACTTGCACTATACATAAGTAATATTGGCATTATATTCACGATGTTAGCCAGAGGGGAACTGGCCCCCACAGTGAGTCTGGTTTCTCCCAAGGTTATTTTTCTCCTATGCCACAGTCGCCTTCGGCTTGCTCACTGGGGTTAAAAATACAATTATTATTTAATTACTTATTTTTAAACACAATTCACAATTGTATTTTATCAAACTACACAATGATGACTCTAAGACATTATAGATATTACAGATTTATCTTCTGTTAATGCCTGATCTTCTGTAAAGCTGCTTTGAAATGATGTATGTTGTGAAAGGCGCTATACAAATAAATATGACTTGACATCACATACAAAACTCTGCACCTTCAATCAAAATTCTTTAAGACCAAGCCTATACAATTTAGAGGGGGTCCAATAAAATCTATGTAAAATGTTAAATTGCATAAGGCGCAACCTTGCATCTCTAGATGTGACTTGACATTTTTTAGAATCCTAGCCCACACTCCCTCCTCCAATACCAAGTTTAAATATTTCTCCCATAATCTCTTGAGAGAAGTTAAAGCTCCATCCACCAGACTCTGAATTAGCAGGGAGTAATACACTGATGCCTCATGACCTTTTTCAAAAGCTGTAATCACCTCTCCCATAGTATGTGCCACTTTAGGGGGGTGTGTGCTACTCCCAAAAACAGTGCAGAGCAGGTGGCGCAGCTGTAAATACCTAAAGAATTGATATCTGGGAATCCCAAAATGTTGAACCAAATTTTCAAAAGACCTCAATACTCCACTCTCATATAGGACACCGAGTGTAGTAACCCCCCTCACACTCCACTCTGACCAACAGAAAGGGGACTTATTAATACATAATTTAGGGTTCAGCCATATGCTCGAGGCAACATTTAAATAAATGTCCGAATTAAACACTCTGGACACTTTTGTCCATACCGAGTGCAAATGCAAGATAACGGGGTGTAACTTAACTTCTCAGATTAGTTTGATAGAAGGGCTTTGCAGTAGTGAAATAGGGGCAAGAAATTCCTGTTCAATACAAAACCAGGGTGGGGCTCTCTCTCAGGTGTAAGCGACCAATGAGCCAAATGTCTGAGACTGAACGCATAATAATAAAACAAAATCTTGGGTAGGCCTAGACCGCCTTTGTCAATCGGCCTATGTAACTTATTGAAATGTAATCTAGGACATTTACCATTCCAGATGAAGGACTTCGCTATGCTATCAAATTGCTTGAAATAAGAGAGGGGGACATCTACAGGGAGAGATTGTAACAGGTAGTGAAATTTTGGAATACAGTTCATTTTAATAACATTAACCTTCCCAATCATAGATAAATATAATGAAGCCCACCTGCCCACATTGCTCAAAAACCTTTATATTAAGAGATCAAAATTAACTCTAACTAAAGCCGTTACTGGGCAGTACGCTGTCAGAGACGAAGCTTCGGATTTAGACCAACTGACTCTGTATCCTGAGAACTTAGAAAAGGAATTAATAATTCTGTGGAGGCAAGGCATAGGTCTAGTGGGGTCTGAGACAAATAATAAAATATAATCTGTGTAAAGCAATAGCTTCTGTGCCACACCTCCCGCCACCACCCCTGGAAAATCATCTTCCCTTCTTATCACGGCTGCCAATGGTTCCAGGGCAAGACAGAATGGGGAAAGAGGGCAACCCTGCCGTGTGCCCCTATCCAGATTAAAATAATCTGAAATTAATCCATTTGTTTGTACTGCTGCTACCGGGTGTCTATAAAATAAATTAAACCATCCAATAAAAGTATTCCCGAACCTGTATTTTTCCACATAATATTGATGAGATGCTTAATGTTATCAGAAGAGCTGCAGCCCTGAATAAACCCCACTTGATCTGTATATATAAGAGATGTCATAACTTTAATTGGTTAGCCAAAATTTTTGAAAAAATTTTAATATCTAGCTGGATCAGGGAAATTGGATGGTAACTCTTACACTCGCTTGGATCTTTGTCCTTTTTTCATGGTTGGCGGAAGCTTTCCATTCTTTAATGATTCTGTATAAACTTCTAACAAAAGTGGAACCAGTTCTGTAGCATAAGATCTAAAAAACTCAGTGGCAAAGCCATCCAGCCCCGGAGACTTGCTTGTAGGCAAGGCCTTAATTACCTCACTAAGTTCCTCCAAGGTTATCTCAGAATCAAGAGAATTGTTTTGTTCCGTCGTCAGTTTAGGGAGTTCTAATGGTTCCACAAAATTAACTATAGAGATCAAGATAGAATTCTTTAAAAGCATTATTAATATCAATGGCCGAGGTAAATATCTTACCACCAACAGATTTCACTGAGGGATTGATAGAAAAAGACTCTCTCTGCTTTATATATCTAGCCAAAAGCTTCCCTGCTTTGTCCCCTGACTCAAAGTATAACTGTCTTGCCCTGAATAGCAAAAACTCCACCTTCTGCGACAAAATAGTATTATATCTGTATTTCAATCAGGTCAATTCTCTGAGGCCATCAGACAACATTCAGTGCTTCAGCTCTTCCTCGCCACTTTTAATATGCTTTTGATTTTTTGATGAATGAGGCATAATATATGATCTGACCCCTAAGAACCGCCTTAAGTGCCTCCCAAGCCACACCCACAGAGGATACTGTGGACTAGTTGGCATCCATATAAACATTGATTTCAGCCTTTAACATTTGTTGGAAATGCAAAAGGAATAATGTATTCCCTTGCAAAAGGGATACATTCAAGTGGCAACTATATGATTTCTTTTTCTCCGTATGTGGCAACACCTCTAAACTCACCAGGGCATGATCTGAGACTAAGATGTTTCCAGTTGAGCAATCCACAACAGATGAAATGAGGGACTTAGATATATAAAAAAAATCTATTTTAGAATAAATCTTATGGACTAATGAAAAAAATGTATAGTCCCTACCAGATGGGTTCAAAAGTCTCCAAATATCTGTAAGACCAAGATATTTACACATCCTGTGATGCGTCAGTGTTGCTCTAGGGGGCTTACACACTTTTGCTTCACTATGTTCCAGGACTGAGTCCATCAATAGATTAAAGTCTCCTCCCAATATTATATTGTGAGTGGTGCCAGCGGTTTTGCAACATTCCTTCAAGATCTATAAAAAAGCCCTGATCATCAGCATTACGTGAGTAAATATTAGCCAAAATCAACCTTTGCCCCTGAATTCCTGCTAAAACAATAATAACTCTTCCTAATTTATATTTAATCTGTTTGAGACATTTGAATTGTAGATGCTTATTTATCAATGAAATGACTCCCCTGCTCTTACTTGAGCCAGCACTACAGAAAACATGTCCACCCCATATCTTCCCAAATTTTTCAGTTTCCTGCGAGGAAATATGTGTTTCTTGAAGAAACACTATATCATAATTCTTAAGTTTAAGAAAAGAATTCTTCTTTTTATGGGGTCCCCCAACCCATTCACATTCCATGTGGAGAGAGATAATCCACTCATATTAACATTTGACATTTTTACATATTAGAAAAAATAGATTGTGTCAAAAATTAAATTATAAAGGCCACATTCCAACATTAGTGCAACAGTCAAACCCCCAGAACAAAAGAGAAAAGCAGAAAAAAGAAAAACGTGTGCATTAACCCCACGCACGACAGCGCCAACCAGCGTCCATCCCTCTAAACTCAAAAAGTCCATGTACGCCTAAGAGAGTCCCCGCGACAACTTTGCTGTCAGATTGCTCAAGTCCGGTGCTTCTGTAAACATTTTGTGAGACAGAATTACATAACAGAAAATAATCTATAAAACAAACTCCAACCAATAGGCAGAATAAACACAAAGAACATGTAGATGAATTCTTGAAGGTGTGTTCTTCCACAAAACAAATTCCAGCCGCTAGCGGAACCAACACACACACACAAAAGCCGTTCCATTTCCTTGGACAGTCAAACGAATGTTCAGTGAGCCGGCTGTTTCATAAGTGCAGCAGATGCCCTAATCCTTCCAATGTCCTGCAAGAAATACTCCACAAAACAAACTCCATCCAATAGGAGGCATAAGCACAAAGAACGAGCAGTTTCACCCACAACTGTTATTCCACAAAAGAAACTCCAGCCGCTAGGCGGAACCAGCACAAAGAGAAACAAAAAAGGCACCCAACTTCCTCAGATAGTAGAGTGTATGCTCAGCGAGACAGCTCACTTGGGGGCCACATAAGAAACATCAAATTGTTTACTCACCCCATTGTCTCTATGAAAGACAATGCTTGTTGTGGGCATGTAAATATTTTGCGGCCATCCTTAGTATCTATTCTCAGTTTGGCCAGAATCATCAGTGCAAAAGCAATCTTCCGTTGATGTAAGAGTTTCTTGCGTTCCTTGAATCGATCATGCTTCTCTCTTGTCGAATTCGCAAAGTCTGGGAACAAGAAAATGCTGTAGTTTTTCCAAGAAATCTGTCCTTTGCTCCTCGCCTCGCATAACACAAGATCTTTATTGGATGATCTCAGATATTTGGCCAGAATTGATCGGGGCCTGTCTCCCTCAGCTGATCTGCGAGCCGGGACTCTGTGAGCTCACTCGATTTCCATCTTATGGCCTGTTATGTCGAGCACACTCGGAAAGAGCTCGTCTAGGAATTTCACCATATCTCTGCCTTCTTCATGCTCAGGAATTCCAACAATTTGGACGTTGTTTCGCTGATTACAATTCTCCAAATCCTCCAGTTTTTCCAAAACACGTTCCAAATCTACTTTGGTCACTAGCGGATTAGCAGCTAATTCCCTCTCCGATGATTCCAGATAATCAATCCGTCTCTCGACGTCCCCGATTCTTGTAAAAAACTCAGAGAATTTAATTTCCATCGCAGTAATCGATCGACATATTATAGCAAGATCTTCTAAGTCAGCAACAACTTTCGTCAGCATCACAGACATGCTCGCCAGTTGCTGCTGGATTTCTCCCACAGCATCATCCAAACCGAGTCCCTGGTCTGCGGGCCTGTCAGAGGTTTCAGCTTGAGCACGTAAGTGTCTTTTAATATCTCCAGAGCCCGATGATTTTGAATCCTTTGCCATGTTGACTTCAAAGAACAAATATGTAGCAGGATGTATCGAATCTCACCGGTTTATGATATAAAATAATTAAAAACAAGCAACATGCACAGAGCTTGATGTTTACACGTCTGCTCCTCGTATGCCATCACGTGACTGAGCACTGTACTCTTTTTATAATCTTTGTATGTTCATATATGATATAATGTGCCGCCCACCGTTGGGAAGCAGTTGTGCATAATGTACAAACTTTATTGCATGTTGTGATGAGGAGGAGGGCATGGCCGGGCCGTGATGGAGCAAGGCCAGCTCTGAATCAGCTGATCAACGGGAGAACGAGATAAGGGGCGGCCAGAGGCACCGGTTCGAGAGAGAGAGAGAGACGCACGCGGCCGCGCTGCATGTTTGTTTATGTTGGTTTTAAGATATTAAAACTTTAAGTTGACCGTTCAGCCGGTTCCCCCCTCCTCCTTGCCCATCCTTATACTGTTACAGTGGTGCTGAAACCTGGGAGGGAGGAGTGATGCATTGTCGTGGAGTCCTCGCCGCTACCATCCACCAGGGGAGCAGCCTCAGCTGTCTGCCTGGGGATGGAGTTGTCACTGCCGGCCGCCGAGTAGGGGAGGAGCGGTTCCTTCTGCCAGGGGCTGGAGGACTCGCTACTGTCCCCCGGAGGAGGCACGAGCTGGCATCCGCCAGAGGGCAGAGGAGCGGTTGAGGACCGGGCGACAGCGCGTCCGGGAGCCGATGAACATGTTCATCTCTCTCTCTCCTCTCACTCTCTCTCTCTCTCTGTCTCTGCTCATCCTTTCCCTCTCCCCATGCCTCCCCTCATCTCTCCCCCCAGGTAGGATGGGCCACCAGCTGACAGAACGGCCAGAAGGGCAGCGTCTCACCCCAAATGTCTCAGCCTGTAAGTGTTGCTGAGTCGTGACGTAGCGCTGTGAAATTCTATTCACAGAGCCTCCGAAAAGGCCAGCTGGAGACACCGGAGCATCAAATAGAGCGGCTTTTCCCGCGTCACGCATTTCCGTGAGGGTCAGCCAAATGTGAAGATCCAAAAACACCAGGTTGCTCATTGACTTGCCAATGGCCTGTGCAGTGATTTTCGTGGCTCGCAGCGCTAAATCCGTGTGGAAGGACACTCCCAATATGTGTTAGCACGAAATGTCAAGTGTACCGAGTCGTAAGGGAACAGCACAACCCACCATTAGGCTGCATTTGTGGGGTATATTAGGGTGGCTACGTGCCGCCTAGACACGCGTCACCGTCTAATGACCGCCCCCTTTCCGGTATCGGACACATCCGCTCCAAAGCGTTTGTTTGTGTGAGGCTCGTTTCGAGCTCCGCTGGCCGACTGCTGCCTTCCTCCAGTCTGCCTGTTCCACAATGTATACCGCCTGTATATTCACGGCCGTAATTATGGCTGTAGCTCCAACACTTGGTGAAATAAACTGCTCACCAGAATGTGTCTGTCTGCATTGAAGCTGCAGGGGTGAACTCTGACACTCTGGTTTTGTTGTACTGTTTTGTTTTACTATTTTGTTTTTCTTTGTTTTGTTTTTGTTCTGTTTGTTTTTTGATTTTACATTTTGGTTTTTGGCATGTTGACATTTACAACTCTGGCTACAGAAGTGCTGTTTTGGGACTCACAGAGAGAAGTGTGATCATTATCTCTGTATGTGTATGTCTTGAGCAAACAAGATTGTCATTAGAGTTTGGAAATAGTGTTATTTTGTTTCAATTGAAACCATTTTATTTTGTTATTGTTTGTGTGAAGTTGATCTTAGCAGGGTGATTCTTCATCAGCCCTCCCCTGCCCTTCACACTAACAATTTTTGCTTTGTGTGTTAAAACTCTTGAAGGTTTTTTGTTTGTTGTGTTTATTATGTGACTATTTTGTTAATTTTCTCTTGTGTGTTCTCAGGAGCTGAGGGCCCAGTGTAGCTGTTCCCCGCTAAATGGTGGTAGTCCTGATTCACCTGGGTGCTTGTGTGAGTGAGAGTGTACACTTGTGGGTGAAGTGTCTTTTTATCTGGGGATCGCTGCACTCCGCTAGCCTACCTGCTCCTGTTAAGCCTCAGCCCTCTGTGTTCAGCAAGTGTATATGCTGCTTCATGCATGTGTGTGTGTGTGTGTGTGTGTGTGTGTGTGTGTGTGAAGCCTAAGACGAACCACGCAACTAATTGCTGTGCTCATTATAATTTTAATACACTGATGGAATGAATGTGCAGTGCCCATCTGACTCATCTAATGATGGCCCTTGAAGGTCTCTGCATTGTTCTCTCTTTTCTGAGCGCTGAAGTAAAGCAATTATTGTTAATTTACACTTTACAAATTGATTCCATTATTCATTTTATCCGACTCCTTTTCTGATTATTCTTTTAATTTAAAATTTTTAGGTTATTGATTACTCTAAATCCTCTTCTATTCATCATCTTTTTGATCTTTGGAGTCTTATGCCGGCCGTTATTAAATTACGTAAACCTCCCGAAAAGGATAGCCAGTTCCATTCTTAGTCAGCGGTTGTAGGGTTAACTAATATCGTCTGGTTTGGCTTGTCTCCTAACCAGATGATATTGCCGCTTAGTCACGTACATACAACTTGCTAAGACGGGCAGTGAGCAGTGACAGAGTCTTTAAATGGCTTTCTCCTACCTGGATGTCCTAGGTGGTTGTCCTACCTGGTTCTCCTGAGTGGTTTCTCCTATATTAAAGCTCCAGTATGGTCTATCCTGGTCTAATGAAATTCAAATCCTACCCGGTTGTCCTAGGTGGTTGTCCTACCTGGTTGTCCTGAGTGGTTTCTCCTATATTAAAGCTCCAGTATGGTCTACCCTGGTCTAATGAAATTCAAATCCTACCCGGTTGTCCTAGGTGGTTGTCCTACCTGGTTGTCCTGAGTGGTTTTTAATGAAATTCAAACTGAGAGTCTTTAAATGGCTTCCTCCTATATTAAAGCTCTAGTAATGATATAAATGATTTCAGAGGAATTCAGAATAAATCAAATAATAACAATTTATTTGTCAGGTACGATATAAAACATTGTTGCAGAAATTCAAATCAAAGCCAATTTCACATGATCAGAATAAACAAGCATTACTAAAAATAAGATAAGAATCTAGAGACATACCTGACACTTGGAAAGCTACATGCAACGGCAAGGCATGGGAGATCTGGCTTACAGATTCCCCGACAAATATAAACTACATGCAACGGTACAGCATGGGAGATCTGCTTACAGACTGCCCAAGCTTCTTGTCCTACCTGGTTGTCCTGAGTGGTTTAAATTCAAACTGAGAGTCTTTAAATGGCTTCCTCCTATATTAAAGCTCCAGTAATGATTTCAGAGGAATTCAGAATAAATCAAATAATAACAATTTATTTGTCAGGTAGGATATAAAACATTGTTGCAGAAATTCAAATCAAAGCCAATTTCACATGATCAGAATAAACAAGCATTACTAAAAATAAAAGACAAGTCAAAGAAACATACCTGACAAAACTACATGCAGCGGTACAGCATGGGAGATCTGTATACAGATTCCCAGAACTTCATGCCAACTTTCCTTAAATACCCAGACAGAATAAACATTGTGTACCAAATGTATTATCCTTTGAACAATGAGAATTTGGGGGTGAATGGGTTCCTGACTTCCTGGGGTTTAACCTTGTTAACATACAGGAGATCATTTAAAGTGTAGGTCAAGGAGGGGGATAGACCTCCAGAATTATGCAGTATTTGGCAAAGACCTTATAACTTTATTACCATTAGTTTTATCAACATGGGAAAGAGACCACTATACCAGTCGCACAGAGACCTCTTAAATGATATCAAACACATACAGTTGCATTCTTTGTTTTCATGGTATTTGTTATATTTTACATATAAATCTTGTGTCTTTGTGTTGGTCCAGAGCTGTTGAAGGGGAGAAGGGGGAGAGAGAAGAGGGGGCAGCAAGGTGATTTGCAATTTATCACACTGTGGTGATATTCAGGTGAAGATTTCAGCTTTGTAAAACAATGCAAAGGCGATCTGCAATTTATCACACGTGGTGATATACAGGAGTAGATTTCAGCTTTTGTGAGAGAGTTCTATGACATTGATTCTCGCAGAGTTCTTTGACTTTTACCGGAAATGGCGCCTTTTGGGTGTAGACATCCTGGTGCCAGCCTTACAGTTATAATAAATAAAATATTTTTGTACTTTGGTATCCATGTCTCCTGCCCTTTTGTTTTGAAACAACGAACCTGTGTGCCCTTTTCTATTTGTGATTGGGTTAGTATTTCCCTGTTAATTACAGGGTGGCATCGTCAGCTTATCTATTAGTTTTCCCTAAAATATTAGGATCAGCAGCATCCTCCCCCCTCTGCTGGTGCTACACCTCTATCCTCTACCACTGCACCCCCCACCCCCCCCAACTCCACTACACATGCATATTAAATATGCTAAGATTTGGGGGATCCTTTGTCCCAGAACTGCTTAAGTCTGTCATAAATACAGATTTTTCAATGATGGACAACCGACTCATGCATTATGTAAGTTTACAAAATGGCCTGCAACAAAGGCTTGTTGTGCCATTTTCTATCAGTATGCACATGTCAGATTACAACAACTACCTGCCATGTATGTTGCAGCAGTTTTACAGAATGCCTGTTCACATCTAAATGTTCAACCTGACATTGTATGCACTAGAGCTGACTGTAATACTACTCAGAAATGCAGTGTTCCAAGGGCATTTGTGATGGCAGTGGCTGTTACCCTGTCAGTGAATATGATATGTAGTCAGACTGGCAGCCTCTTAAAGCTAAACATGCAAGTTAACCATGCAAGCCAACAGTCTATTTCCTCTCCCAATGACTGCTGAATGATATGACATTGCATTACTTGCTACAAGGAAAGGGCTCAATCATCGTTAGGTTAAAAAATACACGTATCAGGTATACTGCAAACTACGATTAGTAGATTATGAGCCTTTAAGCTCAAGACACGTTCCACTTTCATCTGGAGAGGAATAGTTGTGTAGCAGGCTTTTTAGAATCCAGTGGAAATAACACACTGTTTTGAGGCTCATATACAGGCTTGTGGTTGCTTGAGAGAGGGTAGAGAGACAGGTTTTATGTAACAGAAAAAAGCCTTTAAGTTTGTTAAAATGCTTTGGATATTAAATGTCACATTTTAAAAGTCTAAGGAACAAGTTTATTATGGTGCTTGTAAACTGGCTTTGATCTCCCATAGGCAGGTCACAGAGATCAAAGTGCATAAATAGGCACTTGAGGTGTGTCCCAGCCCTGGAGTGTGTGGGTCGCAGCTGTCCTTAACTGTGTATTGTATAAGAGCACATGAGTGAATGTGTCTTGGGGTTTTCTTCAAACGGACAGATGGATGGACGGACAGACAGACAGACAGATAGATAGATGGACAACAAATTATATTAACATTGGATGGCTATATGGCACTAAGTTCTAAAGGATACTAGGAGTCTTTTTTTTTAAATTATTTATGAAGTCACCAAGTATTTTATTTTATTTTTTTATGTCATCTTGGACTACTGAGCCACCTTCTGCCGTGGATGCAGCATTATTCAAACGCAATCGTTTTCAGTTACCAATTTCATTGTATACATTCATTATTCACAGTCAGCCATCATTAATTTAATTCATGAGTTAAAATGTGCAATAACAGAGCGGTAACTGAGATTAAGTGCATTGTATTTGGCTGGTCATGTGATCTTAACATGGCTGCCCCCATGATGGGACCCTCCCCACTGAGCAAAGATACGTCCAAAAGACATCTTTTGGACGTCTTTGCTGCACGTTAAAAAGACGTCCCCTGAGGAGCCAGAATGAAAGTTTTTATGACGTCTTTTTATGCGTGTGTAATTTGAAAATTGCTGAGTCATATTCAATTTAACGAAAAAAAAAAAATCAAAACTTCACAGAACTTGACATTTCTCTGCAATAAATGACTTATTTGAAACAAAACTCAAAGTAAACACAGTTTAACGTGTTATTACATGAAAAAGAGTGTATTTTAAAATGATGTACACACTTACCTGAATAATCACAGAGATTAACTGCTTTCCTCAGGTGTGCCTCATTGTCATCAGCGTCTGAGGGGAGGGCTTAGAGTTCACGCGTCACCTATACTCTGAGCAGCGCATGCACAAGCGCATCCGCCATAGACAGCTATAATACAGCAACATTGGACAAACACACAACTGCAGTAAAAGTTTATCACATTTGCTAATGATTATTTCGGACGGCGTTGTATAGTTGCCTGTTGTAGCATATCAAGAACAACTGAAAAAGCATCAAATAATTCACAATAACAGAAATATGAATTTTATGCTGTACTACACCGCAACTGACATTGCTACTTCTGAACTGAATATATATATATATATGTCGATTTTCTGCACCTGTCCTGCACATCCACAGACATCCCAAAAAATTCCTAGCCAGACGTTCAAAAGTTGAACATCATATCTACGTCCAAGAGGGGTCGTAGTCAGACGTCCAGATACTGAACCTGATTTGCACATCGTGCAGACATACAGATATGGTCTTGGACCGACTGACGCAATATAGACATGATCTACACGTCTGGCTGACGTCTCATGTTTGCTGGGTCTCCATGTAGAATAAAACAGCTTTCTATAAGGGTACTGATATGACTGGAGTCATCATCTCATGTTAGTGCTCATGATTTTAAAAGCATGTTTCAAAATTACTGTTCATTAGAAGTGCACCTTTAATGCTGTACAAAAACAGCTCAAATGAAAGACTGCACAATCTAATGTCAGCTCTCTAACACAACATTTTATTCAGTAGCATTTGGGTACATTGACTTCATCTCATAGACACAGCAACTGTTTATTAGATCTTATGTAAATCTAAGATTAACAGTATTAGTGATGCATTTATGCACATAGTTATTGCACAGTAAACATACTTAACTGTAGTATTTGTAATCAAACCATGTAAAACCACAGATGGCTTCTCAAACATGGTTACATCAGACTAACTATGCTTTCTATTTCAGAATTTTGACAAATATTTTTTTCATAAAGAGTTAATGTTGATTTGATGACACTGGGAAGTGAAAATTACATTTATAAATATATCTTGTGTCTCCTACCCCCATCCTGTATTCTGTATACATGTGCTACGAACCACAGGGAAAATACAAGCCCACGAGCTGTCAGTCAAGGAATGCTCCGCCTTTTCTGTCGCTCGATTGGTCATGTCAGCAAGTGCGCTGCATATGATTGGTCGAAGTCGCTGTCTGTCAGTTTTCAAGCGTTTCCCTGCTTCCTTGCCGCTGAGCTATGTTTTGAGGGGAAATGGGTTCAGGTTTCTAGATGGAGACGGAAGGGGGTAGTTAATCATTTAAATGCCTCTCATATCTGGTAAATCTACATGAGAGGACCAGCATACAACCTCCAGGCTGTGCCATTGCTTCTGAAAAATTCGACCGGAAATCCTCCTGGATTCGTAAGACTGAAGTTTGAATCCTGTCCACTCCTCTCTTTGTTAACGTGCAATAGTCGCACCGGGACGGCCGTAATAAAGTAGACAATTGACATTTCCATTGACATGAATCGCTTAATATGTTAATGACATGCTGTTTACTGACCTTTTCTGATCTGACAAATATCTGGTTATCAGGTGATGGGTAACGGAGGGTCACAGTCTCGTTTGTGCGAACAAAGGAGACGTTAACTCGACCGAAACAGATCAATGTGCATATTTTCAACAGCGCGTTTTCCAAAAGGGAAGAGACTGGACTTTATATCTAGAAGAGGCCATAACTGTGGCTAGAAATAGGAAAACACACACAAGAAGATGGCAACAACAAAAGGTAAAGCTGGAATAAATAATGAAAGCAGTTCTGGTCGGGATAGTGGCAGGACAGTCGCAGGCATTCCCACGTTAACCGCAGGGGCCGCATCCCTGACCACCCACAGGACCTATAGTCTAGACGACCTGGACACTATTGCAACTGTTGGTAAGTAGGTCCTTCTAGATAAAATGAAAACAGTGTTTCAGCGAATAAATGAGATTCACAAGTCCCCAAATGTTCTTGGTTTATATTTTCAAATGATCCTAAATGTGTACACCCCCGTTGTGCCACTCGGAACCCTAAATTCTGTGGTATTTCAAGGTTTACAGAAGTTGTTGATTTAAGGCTTACCATTTATTGTTTTTCGCACCTGCATTCCAGTCTACATGATGCAATCCTTCATTATCACCCAGCGTGTTTTCATCAGCTGAATGGGAGACTAAACACTATTAAAGTGTGACGAGACTCGAGCTACACGTGCAAACCATTTGCACATCACAAGCCGATTAACTATTTAGCCTTTTCAGTGAATCGCACCTGCAAAATCCTAAAACTTTATTTCCAGGTTTAATTTATATTTTGAAAAGACTTGAAAAGATTTTTGAACCCCACTATGTGGGTTTATGTTTTCTCTTTTAATATTTTAATGTAATTCTGAGTGTGACCATGGTTTAAGGAGGTTGTACCTGTATGCTGGGTTGGAAATCTCAAGGGTTAATAGTGGTGTTTTCCTTATTACATCATGTGTTGTTCTGAAACAAAAAAGAAACAAATTAAATACGGAATGTAGGCTGTCATCCGCGCAGCCTGACCGAAGCCAAGCGGGCGTGTCATTAACCGAAAGTGAAGCGCTGCCGGCTCGTGATGCGCGAATGGCTGTTTGGTATACTGTAGTCTCGTAACATTTTAATTTTTTGTTTTGCCTCTCATTCAGCTCATGAAAACACGCTTCGTGATCATGAGGAAGGATTCCACCAGGATGTAGATTGGAATGCAGGTGCAGAACTTCATATAAATAAAATAGTCTACTCCTCTCTCGTCCTTGCTGGCCTGCCAGTGCTATAGGTTGCCGACCCCTGCTCTAAACTAACAGTTCTTAAAAGAATGGAGACGGAAAGTCAACATGCTCAGCTGCCCAAATTCTCTTTAAAACAAAACCCATGTAACATTTTACACACTGCTTTAATTGTTATATGTATAAAAGTATGTCATCTGTTGATTAAATCATTGTGCAGAATTTCACTTATTACTGCACAATACTAATGGTAAAATTAATGTGTAATTTCCTATTGCTAATTTGTCATTTATGATAGTTCTTTTGTTGTATTTAAAGTTTCATCCAATCAGAGTGCTAAATATGATGGTAATTTGTTCTTCCTCTCTGTCATGCCCCAGAAGACCTCAGTTTACTCACAGCTCTAACACATTTTAATTAGTTTAATTACACACCTTCCCTTGTACTCCCTTTAATGCTAGTGAATAGTGTGTGCGGGCAGGTTTAAGTGGTTTAGGAGGACTTTTTTTTAGGTTACAAACTGGTAATTATAAGGGTATTATGCTATAAATGTAGTTTATGAGGACTAGTGTCCCCTAATTCAAATCGCTTAAAAAACATACTAAACAATGTTTTATTGAAAATGTAAAAATGCAGAACGTTTTTTTGTGAGGGTTAGGTTTAGGGGTAGGGTTAGTGTTAGGGGATAGAATCTATAGTTCATACAGTATAAAAGTCATTATGTCTATGGAGAGTCCTCATAATGTTAGCTGCACCAACATGTGTGTATATATTAGTGCTGTGAATTTTAGTGCCTGATTTATTTTATTTTTGTGTATTGTTCATACTAAATTGTTTTAGATCTTCAAACGAGATATAACATAACACCAAGGCAATCTGAGTAAACACAAAATACAGTTTTCAAATATATATATATTTTTATTGAAGCAATAAAAAGTTATCCAACACCTATATCACCCTTGTGAAAAACGAACTGCCCCCTTAAACCTATTAGCTGGTTGTGCCACCTTTAGCAGCAGCAACAACTGCAACCAAACACTTCCGATAACTGGAGATCAGTCTTTCACAATGCTGTGGTGGAATTTTTGCCCACTCTTATTTGCAGAACTGCTTTAGTTCAGCCACATTGGAGGGTTTTCGAGCATGAACTGCCTGTTTAAGGTCCTGCTACAGCATCTCAATGGGGTTCAAGTAAGGACTTTGACTAGGCCACTCCAAAACTTTCATTTTGTTTCTTTTGAGCCATTCAGAGGTGGACTTACTCCTGTGCTTTGGGTCATTGTCTTGCTGCTTAATCCAGTTGCGCTAGAGCTAGGGCTGAGCAATATGGCAAAAAATAAAATAAAATAAAAAAAATTGCTAGATTTTTATCAAACTTATGGACGATTCACGATTAGATTTTTTCAACTTTTAAATGTAATCCAACATGATTCAAATTGTGTTCTTTATTAGAATGCAAGGCAACCTGGTTAGAGTAATCCAAGTTATTTTCATTATAGGAAACAAAGGTGTGCAAGAAAAATTTACAAATGCACCACAGTTTCAAGTTTCAAGTTTTATTGGTCACATACATAACCATACACAGTACGACATGTAGTGAAATTCTTGGTACGACTTTTCTCCCCACAGTTTTACAGTTTACGATAAAATATATATATATATATATATATATATATATATATATATATATAGATAGATAGATAGATAGATAGATAGATAGATAGATAAGGAGTAGAAATAGAAGTAAAAAAAAAACAATTAAAATACACAATAAAATAGGAGAAAGAAGAAATATACTGTATGTACAAAGTATGCGTATGAAAAAGTGCATAATGACAGATGTAGAGGTGATAGCAGCAACAGTTGACTGGCAATATGTACATGTGCAAGGTAAAGTGCAATTGTGCAGTATGTTGACCTGCAACAGGCTAATGTTATAGAGGTGATGTCGTAGATGTATAATAATGATATATAATAATATGATAACGTAGAGTGTATATTGCTTCAAGTGTGTGGTGTTGAATAGTGAACCTAGTCCTGGTGTTGTCCTTGGTTCAGGACACAGATGGCCTGTGGAAAGAAGCTCCTTCTCATTCTCTCCATTTTGGCCATCAGGGAGCGGAAGCGTTTCCCTGACCACAACAAAGAGAAGAGTCCATTATTAGGATGGCTGAGGTCTTTCATGATCTTCCTGGCTTTGGTCCAGCATTGTTTGTTGTAGATGGACTGCAGGTCAGGGAGTTTGATGTGGGTGATGCGCTCAGCTGATCGCACCACTCTTTGTAGAGCCAGTCTATCTTGTTTTGTACAGTTTCCAAACCAGGCTTTGATGTTTCTTGTCAGGATGCTCTCAATAATGCAGGTGTAAATGTTTTTTAGCACCATAGAGGGCAGTTTAAAGTCCTTTAAGCGCCTGAGATGGTAAAGACGCTGACGGGCCTTCTTCACCATGGTGTTAATGTGGCAGGTCCATGAAAGATCGTGTGAGATGTGTATGCTGAGATAACGGAAACTGTCCACTCTCTATATTGTGGCCCCGTTGATCATAATGGGGTGGTAGTTCCTCGCCTGCTTTGTGCTGAAGTCCACTATCAGCTCCTTTGTCTTGCTGATATTCAAAAGGAGGTTGTTCTCCTGGCACCAGTCCCCCGGGCCTTTGATCTCCTGCAGATAGGCCCTCTCGTCGCTATCAGAGATCAGGCCCACCACAACAGTGTTGTCAGCAAACTTGACAATGGTGATGGAGTTGGAAGTGGCCACACAGTCATAAGTGTACAATGAGTACAGCAGGGGGCTTAGATCACAACCCTGGGGGGGCTCCAGTGGGGGTGGGGGTGGGGGGGGTTGGGTGAGACATGTCTGACCACCATTACTGCTTGTCAGTCAGGAAGTTGGAGATCCACTGACGCAGAGATGGGCTAAATCCTAGGTCCTCCAACTGGTGAGTTTAGAGGGAATTATAGTATTAAAAGCTGAACTGTAATCAACAAACAGCATTTTAACATAATTTCCCTTCCTCTTGTCCAGATGATCTAGGACTGTGTGGAGGAGATGTGTGATGGCATCGTCTGTTGAGCGATTTGGACGGTAAGTGAACTGTAAGAGATCCAGGGTGTCAGGTAGTGAGGAGGTGATGAAGTCTTTGACCAGTCTTTCAAAGCACTTCATCACAATTGAGGTCAGTGCTACAGGACGATAGTCATTAAGGCAGGAAGGTTGGGGTTTCTTCGGGACAGGAACAATAACGGACTGTTTAAAGCAGGTTGGAATTACTGACTGTTCCAGGGAGAGGTTGAATATCTCTGTGAATACCAGTGCTAGCTGGTCAGTGCAGGCTCTGAGGACCTGACCTGATATTCCATCTGGTCCTGCTGCCTTCCTGATGTTCACTCACCAGAAAGCCTTTCTCACGTCGCACTCTGTGATGGTGAATGCGTTTCCAGCGTTAATGCTCTCTGCATACAAGCAGCCGTTATCATTATTGGCGCCGTCAGCACCGTTAGCGCAGTAAACTGCAGCCTCGAAGCGAGCGTAAAAGTGTTCAGCTCGTCTGCGAGAGAAGCATCAGCGTTCGCGATTTTGCGGGATGGTGTTTTATAGTCCGTTATTGTTCTCAGTCCCTGCCACAGGCTTCTAGAGCCACCTGTTGAAACTGTGACTCCCAATTTCTTCCTGTAGCGCCACTTTGCCTCCCTCACCGCTCTGCGGTGATGAGCCCCGCTTTATAGGCAGCGGTGCGGGATGATAGAGCGTTGCAGATGGATTTATCCACCCACGGCTTCTGGTTGGGAAACATCCTGATGGTGGTTTTGCAGACTGTATCATCTACCAGTTTCCCAATCAGTCCCATGACTGCTTCCATAAACACGTTGATGTCATCAGAGCTGCGCCGGAACATGTCCCAATCTACGTCATCTAGAGCGTCTTGCAGAGTGGCCACTGATTGGTAAGTCCAGCGCGTGACCTCCCTCTGAACCGGAGCTTCTTGTTTCAGCCTTTGTTTGTATTTGGGTATGAGGAAGATGGCAACATGGTCCGATTTCCCAAACGGTGGTAGAGACTTTGCTTTGTAGCTTTCTTTAAATGGGGTGTAACAATGATCTAGAGTCCTGTTGCCTCTAGTAGGGCAGGTAATGTGTTGGTGGAAGTTTGGCGCTGCGCGTTTTAGGTTGGCGCTGTTAAAGTCCCCCATCACAATGAGCGCAGCGCCACAGTGATGAGTCTGATGAACAACGAGAGACTCATGTAGTTCACATAAGGCAGTGTCCGTGTTCGCCTGAGGTGGTATATAAATGGCACTTACCATGATCGAGGTGAATTCTCGAGGAAGGTAGAAAGGGAGACATTTGATGGTCAGAAGCTCCAGGTTGGGTGTGCAGGAACGTGTGAGAGGAACAATGCACGTGCTGTCCCACCAGCTGTTGTTAACCATCAGACATACACCACCTCCCCTTGACTTCCCTGACTCCATTGTTCTGTCCATGCGATAAACCAAAAAGAACTCGGCCGGCTGGATGGCGTGGTCCGGAATCGCTGGGTTCAGCCATGTCTCAGTGAAGCAGAGGAGGTTGCAGTTTCTAAGGTCCCTTTGGAACTTAACCCTGGCCCTGAGGTCATCCAGCTTGTTCTCCAGTGACTGAACGTTGGCTAGCAGAATACTAGACAAAGGAGTGCGGTGAGCGCGAGTCCTCAGTCTGTTCCTGACGCCGGCTCGTTTCCCTCGGGGCCGCCGTTTCGGTCACGTCCTTTGTCCTTCTTACAATCTCACTTGGCCAGCATGGGTCTGGTGTTAAAAATGATGGGTGAGTAAGTTGTAGACCAATAGAGATAAGAGTATGTCTGTCGTAGTTGATAGTAACCATGGTGAGAAGTAAGAAAGATTAAAATAATTTAAAGTGCAAGAGAAAAAAGCAAAAAAAAGCAAACTGTGGTCGGAGCAATCGAGACGGTGCCATCAGAGTAATCTAAGGGGGAAGTTGTCGACAGAGTGTAAATGTAAAATCAGTTAAAATCTAATAAACCCAGATGTTCAGAAATAATAGAATAAGAAAACTGAAAAGTAATTCTTTGCCAGTGTAGGTATTAATTTGATCTAAACCAAGTCTATCTAGAAAGTTATCTATAAATCATTATCTATAAATTATCAAGTTTATCTAGAAAGTACTCATTGTATATCAAACAATTTGTGTATATATTCATAAACCTCTGCAGATAGAGACGCGCTCTCTAGCGGATCACACGGAGCAGTGCAGCAATATGAAATTATTTATCATTACAATTCAACTAGCAAAGTTTGTCAAAATGATCGCTCGCCAAATGTTGGCTATAGATGCAGTACACCTGAAGCATGTCACAGAAGAAAGCAATAATTAGCGATCTATCTGAATCATGGCAAAAGGAGCGGCGGACGTTTGATTCTCCCATATATAGCCTCTCCATGATTTGAAATGAAGCACCCATAACTGTCACATAACTAACCCTTTTTATGGGTGAAAAGAAAGGAGACCGTTCATCAACATGCGCATGCCGAGGCCAGTTATGGTCTTAAGCCGGTGTATACCTGCATAATGGATGAAGCTGAGCTACAATCACACTGTGTACAATTCTACTGGGAATATTACCACTGTCTTTTATATCAGTCTCTGTGTTGTTAACCTGTCACGTTCATTTGGAGCGCGCCACACACGTGCAGCTAATCAGATCGGGAGCGGCATTAACACAAGTGCTATGAATTATTTTTCTCTTCCTTATTCAGCCTTTGGTAGATTTACAACATATCTAACTTTAGTGTTTGCAATATTTCTTTGCAAAATTTCGACTTCTCGATTAAAAAAAAAAATACAAAATCGTATTAAAACGCAAATTCAGATTAATCGGAAAAATCTGAAAAATCGCGCAGCCCTAGCTAGAGCTTCAGCTCACGGACTGATGACCAGATGTTCTCCTTTAAGATTTTCTGGTGGAGAGCAGAATTCATGGTTCCCTCAATTATTGCAAGTCGCCCTGGCCCTGAAGCAGCAAAGCATCCCCACACCATCACACTACCACCACCATGCTTGACCGTAGGTATGATGTTCTTTTTGTGGAACTCTGTGTTTGATTTACGCCAGATGTAACGGGACTCCTGTCTTCCAAACAGTTCCACTTTTGACTCATCAGTCCACAGAACATTCTCCCAAAAAGGTTTAAGTATCATTAAGGTGTGTTTTGGCAAAATTCAGACGAGCATTAATGTTCTTCAGGGTTAGCAGTGGTTTTCGCCTCGCCACTCTTCCATGGATGGCATTTTTGGCCATTGTCTTTCTGATAGTGGAGTCATGAACAGTGACCTTTATTGATGTGAGAGAGGCCTGCAGTTCCTTGGGTGTTGCCCTTGGCTTTTTTTTTTACTTCCTGGATGAGTTGTCGCTGTGCTCTTGGAGGAATTTTGGAAGGTCAGCTACTTCTGGGAAGGTTCACTACTGTGCCAAGTTTTCTCCATTTGGAGATAATGGCTCTCACTGTGGTTCTTTGGAGTCCCAGAGCCTTTGAAATAGCTTTGTAACCCTTCCCAGACTGATGTATTTCAGTCACCTTCATTTCTGGACTTTCTTTCAACCTTGGACTAGTGTGCTACTGGGTATGACCTTTTAGCCAACTTCATGCTGCTGAAAAAGTTCTATATAGGTGTTGATTTGATTGAACAGGGCTGGCAGTAATCGGGCCTGGGTGTGTCTAGTCCAGCTGAACCCCATTATGAATGCAGTTTCATAGATTAAAAAATTTAGGATGAGATATACACAAAAACAGAAGAAATCTGTTTTCACAGCACTATATAATATATATATACACACACTATATGGCCAAAAGTTTGTGGACACCATATGTGCTTGATGAACATTTGATTTCAAAACTTAAGGCATAAATTTCCCCCTTTGCTGTAATAACAGATTCCACTCTTTTGGGAAGGCTTTCCACTATGCTGTATGTAGTAACATGGCTGCAGGGATTTGCTCTCATTCAGACACAAGGCTATCAGTGAGGTTAGGAACTGATGTTGGTCGATGGGGCCTGACTTACAGTTGCTGTTCCAGTTCACCCCAAAAGTGATCAGTGGGGTTCAGGTCTGGGCTTTGTGCAGGCCAGTCAATTTCTTCCACGCCAGACACAGTAAACCATTTCTTTATGGACCTCACTTTGTTCACAGGGGCATTGTCATTCTGGAACAGAAAAGGGCTATCCCCAAACAGTTGCCACAAATTTGGAAGCACACAAAGCCCAAGCCATTACATAAAGAAACATTAAGATTTTTCTTTACTGGATTTAATGGAGTAACCAAATGTTAATTAGAAGGGGGTGTCCACAAACTTTTGGCCATATAGTGTATGTATGTATATATAGTATATATATATATATATATATATATATATATATATATATATATATATATATAGTGGGATTGGCTGGCAGTGAACAGGCAGATAAAGCGGCTAAGGAAGCACTTCAGTTGGAAATGACAGAATGTAATATACCAGCATCTGACGTTAAACCCATATTGAATCTGTACATTCACAACAAATGGCAAATGGTTTGGAATGAATGTATATGTATAACAAACTACATGAGGTGAACCCAGTACTAAATCAAGGAGTTTGTTATTATTTTGAAAATAGATATGACCAGGTCGTATATACGAGATGTCGAATTGGTCACTCAAGACTCACTCATTCATACTAATTGAAAGGGGAAGAGAAACCTGTTTGTGATTCATGTAAGAAATGCTTTAAGGTAAAACATATTTTAATAGAATGTCCATTTCTAAATGATATTAGACAACTTTTTTATTCAGAAAATATATTAATGGATATTTTTAAAAAGGTTTCTCCTGGAATAATTTTAGAATTTCTATCATATATTAAACTGAAATATTCTATATAATTGTTATTATGACTATTGTTATTATTGTTATATATGTATATTTTTGTATAGTGATTGTTTTTAAGACAAAATTGTTAAATTATTGTAAACAATGTTTCAGTTGAAATACTCTTTTTTTTTTGCCATGAATATAGCCATTGCTGCTGATATGGCATCAAATTATAAATAAATAAATAAACATATATATATATATATATATATATATATATATATATATATATATATATATATATATATATATACATAAGCAATATCACACGAGCAAGAGTGCGATATGGCCTTACATCAGCAGTGCTGATATAGGGCCATATAGCACGGTTGCGAGTGTGATATTACTTATATACAACAGTTCAATGAACAAGTAAATTAAAAAAAAAGTAGGAAAGTCATAAAAAACGCATTTGTGCATGGAACTGCTTTCTTACGCAACGAGTAAGAATCTGCCATTGCTGGTTCAAACCAAATTATGCATCCAAGCCTCTTAAAAACGTCACTTTAGAACTAGTATCATGGCTCAGGCTGTTTCTAACGTGTTATTGGAGAAACAAGGATGTGTGTGTGTGTGTGTGAGAGAGAGAGAGAAAGAGAGAGAGTGCGATCACTTGTTGATGATGCTGTAGTCTGTTAGTCAGTTGTCTGAAGATAATTCATCCTATTTTCTCAGTGGAGGTAGCTGGTGTGCAAGAGTCTTTCACTACCGCAATCTCCGCCGCCATTTTGAACTGTATTTTCTCTCTCTCTTACTCCGGTAAGAGGTAAGCGCCTTGAGTTTGTGTAATTAATCAGTCCCTTGTGTCTCTCAGCTGTGATGAGCCTATTTCCTAGCTTTAGTAGTGTAGTAGTAATACGAGCAGAGTGCTGTTGTATGTAAACGTTGACTGACGCTGACTCCGTGTCACCAACTGGCTCATATTACACACAAAAATTGTCTTTTTCCTCCACCTGCTGGCTAAAATATGTAATGTCACAAAATTAAATGCAAAGAGACAGATAGCTCTTAACACATCTGCACTGCCAGGGCTCCAGACTGCAACTAAAATGGTTGCATATGCACCAAAAATAATTGATTGCAACAATAATTTAAAATCTAGTCGCCACTGGTGACAGCCAGGTTGTTTGCGTTCATATGCGGTTTCATCAGATATCATCTTGTGAGTTATTGAAAACATCTTTAGAGCGCATGCCACCAGTATGTCTCGAGCCGCTTTTCACAGTTTTGTTTCTGATGAGATCGCTGCATTGCACTCAACAACAAACCAGAGCGAGAGAGTGAACAAATGACTCTTTTGAACTGGATCTTTTTCATGAATCACCCGAAAAGAACTGCAGGTTTGAACTCAGGAGCTCAGGTTAGCAGTTTGAATCAGACTCACTTTTTCAGTGAATCAACCGTCAGTGAGCTCACCACTAGTAGTACAGACATTTCAAATTAAGAGTCCCATGTATATTTCGGGCTTCTTTATAATTAAAAGTTCCGTATTGTGTACCACTTTTTTCTTCTGGTAATTATTGATTGTGATTGGAGTAGCACAATAAACTGCATCTGGGATTTCATTCAATTTGCACTCTTGTAGTCTCTGTGTCTGGGGCCATCCGGTAACAGTAAAGAAAGACTAAGGCAATATTTTAAAACAATTAAAATGTTTTATATATATATATATATATATATATATATATATATATATATATATATATATATATATATATATATATATATCGTAGACAAAAATATAATTGTGCTACCATATTAATTTATTTCATTATAAAACTAAAATGTAATAAAAAAATAAAAATAAAAGTTTTTTAAATTGATGACTTAGATGGGAACTTCAATACTGTTTAAAAAGCATCCCTGGGTGATACCTCAAGAAGTTTGTTGAGAAAATGTCAAGAGTACATGTCTGCAAATTCTAGGCAAAGGGTGACTACTTTGAAGATGCTAAAATATAACCCAGTTTTGATTTATTTTGGATTTTGTTTAGTCACAACATAATTCCCATAGTTCCATTTATGTTATTCCATAGTTTTGATGACTTTACAATCATTCTAAAATGTGAAAAAAAAAAAGATATATATATAATAAAGAATGAGTAAGTGTTTCAAAACTTTTGACCGGTAGTGTTCTTTTTATTAAACCATGGATGAATGGGTTATCAGCTGACTTCCTTTTCTTCGGCTTCCTATCTTGTTTCTGAACAGCAATCTAAATTGAGAAGATCTATGATTTGGCTACTATAAACAGCCATTTGGCTCTTTTTAGTCTGGAGCCCTGACTGCTCTTACACTTTAATTTAGAACGGCACGAACACAAGTGGAGTGATACACACAGTGAAGCGTCCGAGTGCTGATGGTGCGAGACCATCAGTACTCATGGAACTACTCTCGTCCAATCAGATTCGAGGACCGGAACTAAACTTCAACTGTGTGTATATATATATATATATATATATATATATATATATATATATATATATATATATAAACAGTTGAAGTCAGAAGTTTACATACACCTTAGCCAAATACATTTAAACTCAGTTTTTCACAATTCCTGACATTTAGGGTACGTTTACACGACAACGATGTAATAAAAACCGAAACGTTTTTCCTTTGCGTTTTTGAAAAGTTACGCATACAGACGACAATGTTGTCAAAACGATCCCCGTTCACACGGATCTGCGAAAACAACTAAAAACACTGTATTATGGATGCCAGGCCAGTAGTTGGCGATGTCACTTTGTAAAGAAACACTACACAGAGCAGTGAATACTAGTGATGGGAAGATCGGATCATTTTACTGACTTGAATTTTGAGTCTCGTTCAGCAAAATGAACGAATCTTTATTCAAGTCATTTCATCATTTGAGCAGAATTAAATTAAAATTTTACATTTTCAATAGCCAAAACCCCCCAACACATCTACTTATGCAAACTTTGATTATAGTCCCAATAAGTAAAAAATGATAATGCAGCCAAGGACAAATTATGAGAAACAGAAAGATTATTTCACCTCTGGACTCTTGTCCGAGTCGTTTGTTATTTTGTCTCATGACAGCCGTATGTGCATAGCGTATACGGCTGTCACGTGACAATAGAATGAACGACTCTGACCAAAAGTGTTGAAAGGTGAACTAATAATTTCTGTTTCCTGTACAGTGCCTATATGCCTATATTTTCACGTAACAAACGAACGGAGGTTGCGCAATGCACATGCGCGGCCAACATAAAATTAATGAATCACTCTCTGAGACTACTCGTTCTACTGAGTCACATAAAAGATTCGTTCAAAATGAATGAATCTTTCATGAACGACTCATTACTAGTGAATACAAACAATGAAGATGGCGAAAACAGAGCAATTTTGTCTGGACGGACGATGAGGTTGCTTTATTACTACAAGTGACTCCGGACTATAAAGCACGCCACCTTTTTAAGGACTCCAACTGGTGATCTCATGTTGGTCTGTTCACCCTGGAGGTAAGGACAAAGTTTTCGAAGTTCATGCCTATAGACTAAACACGTAATACGCATGTGCATGACGTCATCGTTTTCATAAACTTGCACTTTGAAACCCGTTTTCAAAAGTTTGCGTTTTCAGGCCCCAAAATGCCGTTGTCGTGTAAACGAACAGCCAAAACGCATAAAAAGTTTTCCGTTTTTAGTTGAAAACGTTGTCATATAACCGGCCCCTAAATCGTAGAAAACATTCCCTGTCTTAGGTAAGTTAGGAACACTACTTTATTTTAAGAATGTGAAATGTCAGAATAATAGTAGAGAGAATTATTTATTTCAGCATTTATTTCTTCCATCACATTCCCAGTGAGTCAGAAGTTTACATACACTTTGTTTAACTTGGGTCAAATGTTTTGGGTAGCCTTCCACAAGCTTCAGGTTTGTAGGCCTCCTTGCTCGCACACGCTTTTTCAGTTCTGCTCACAAATTGTCTGTCGAGGTCAGGGCTTTGTGATGGCCACTCGAATACCTTGACTTTGTTGTCCTTAAGCCATTTTGCTACAACTTTGGAGGTATACTTGGGGTCATTGTCCATTTGGAAGACCCATTTGTAACCGAGCTTTAACTTCCTGGCTGATGTCTTAAGATGTTGCTTCAATATATCCACATAATTTTCCTTCCTCATGATGCCATCTATTTTGTGAAGTACACCAGTCCCTCCTGCAGCAAAGCACCCCCACTACACGATGCTGCCAAACCCATGCTTCACGGTTGGGGTGGTGTTCTTCGGCTTGCAAGCCTCACCTTTTTTCCTCCAAACATAACAATGGTCATTATGGCCAAACAGTTCAATTTTTGTTTCATCAGACCAGAGGACATTTCTCCAAAAAGTAAGATCTTTGTCCCCATGTGCACTTGCAAACTGTAGTCTGGCTTTTTTATGGTGGTTTTGGAGCAGTGGCTTCTTCCTTGCTGAGCAGCCTTTCAGGTTATGTCGATATAGGACTCGTTATAATGTGGATATAGATACTTGTCTACCTGTTTCCTCCAGCATCTTCACAAGGTCCTTTGCTGTTTACTCCCAAGGATGAACCAGACTTGTGGAGGTCCACAATTTTTTTCTGAGGTCTTGGCTGATTTCTTTTGATTTTCCTATGATGTCAAGCAAAGAGGCACTGAGTTTGAAGGTAGGCCTTAAAATACATCCACAGGTACACCTCCAGTTGACTCCAATCAGCCTATCAGAAGCTAAATTAGACTTGACATAATTTTCTGGAATTTTCCAAGCTGCTTAAAGGCACAGTTAACATAGTGAATGTAAACTTCTTACCCACTGGAATTGTGATGTAGTCAATTAAAAGTGAAACAATCTGTCTGGAAACAATAGTTGGAAATATTACTCATGTCATGCACAAAGTAGATGTCCTAAACGACTTTCCAAAACTATATTTTGCTAATATGAAATCTGTGGAGTGGTTAAAAAATTAGTTTTAATGACTTCAACCTAAGTGTATGTAAACTTCTGACTTCAACTGTGTGTGTGTGTGTATATATATATATATATATATATATATATATATATATATACACTATATTGTGAACATATTTCTTGCATATCGGTCCATAGGAGGGAACAAAATGAATTTATTCACACAAATTCATTACCCTTCTGAAGCAGCTAAACTGGGTCCTTGGAGGAAAGGTAACAAAACGTCAACATTAAGCCCTCAACAACCCACAATAAGTGATGTATTTGCCTGACCAGTAGCCCATGATGGAGACAATGCATGGATGAAGGTTCTTTGTCAAAGAAATGTTGCCCTTCACAACTGTTGAAAAGCCATCTTTCATAAAGTTGAACAGCACAATTTGATTGCTTCATTTTTTCAGTTTCTTTAGAATTTGTAGTTAAAATTAAAAAAAAAATAAAGTTAAAAATTTGAAATCAAGCTACCTTGCGTTATTGTGTAGGCTATTGCTTAACGAAAATTACTCCATAGTACCACTTAGCATCCAATCAGCAGTAATACCGGTGTTAGTTGGTTTACAACTAGTTGACTAGTTGGTTTACAACTTTACAACAACATACACACCGCATGGTGTGAAAATTATGATATCGTGGCAAGTCTACCATAGCCTTTCTGTCAGCTCGAACCAGTCTGGCCATTCTCCATTGACCTCTCTCGTCAACAAGGCAGTTTCGTTCACAGAACTGCCGCTCACTGGTTGTTTTTTGTTTTTCACACCATTCTCTATACACTCTAGAGAATGTTGCACGTGCAGATCCCAGGAGATCAGCAGTTACAGAAATACTCAATCCTGCCCGCCTGGCACCAACAATCATGCCACGGTCTAAATCACTGATATCACATTTTTCCCCATTCTGATGGTTGATGTGAACATTAACTGAAGCTCCTGACCCATATCTCAATGATTTTATACATTACACTGCTGCCACACAATTGGCTGATTAGATAATCGCATGAATAAGTAGATGTACAGGTGTACCTAATAAAGTGGCCGGTGAGTGAATATAATGTACAAAATGTATCATTTTATATTTTAAGACAGGCCCTATTATGTTTCTTGAATTGCATGGCAACAGCATGTTTTTTTTTTCTTTATGTGCATCAGTCTCTTTCTGGTTCTCTTTAGCACCATGTGATTTCAGGCAGAAACTGAGAGGGTTATTGCTCATGCCACATAACAAACATCTTGACTAAGAGAACAACCTATATCATAAACAACAGGACCAAGGTGACATTGAAAAACACCACTTTGTCAGTTCAGATTAGCACTGGCGATGTTTAGCCCAAAGTGATGGCAGTGTTCCGTTCCATACATCTTGAATACGAGTTTATGACCTAATCATGGTGATCCACATTACATATAAAGTTAGTCCAGCTATTCTTCTTAAGGCCTGATTTATTAGTAGATTTGTTGACGTTATCTGCCTCTTTTAGTTGGTCCGTGTGAAACCGAAAGGACAGCTCATTGTTTAAAGGCCTCAGGGTGAGGAGGAAAGCAAATCAGTTCTGGAAAACAACCTGGTCAGGTCTGAATTGGTACACAAACATTTTGTACAAGTTTCAGCATGTTAAAAATTCCCTCCACTAGTGCTTATATTACAAAAACTAAATGGAAACATTTCTGTTAACTGAAAAGGAAAATAGATGACAGACGGTTGAATTATTGAAAAATAATGTACACCCTGAGGTGGTTATGCGGCCACAATGCAAAAATAATGCACACCCCGAGGTGGTAATGCGGCCATAACCCACAAATAATGCACACCCGAGGTGGTAATGTGGCCACGACGCACAGCTGAGTATTTATATATTTTTTTTCAATAATTTAGAACTAGCACAGAGGTTTGCGCTGCCTTTCAGCATTGGAATAACAAGGTAGTGTGCGTGTGTGTGTGTGTTTGTGTGAGAGAGAAAGAAAACGGAGAGAACATTTGTGGAATTATCTGTGTTTGATGTGGCTCTTGTCAGCAATAACACTGCTTCAGATAACCAAGATGTAAGTTTAAGTATACTTCTCAACAGCAGCGAGTGTTGGTGTTCTTGTATATAGCTTTTCCATTGCTAAACAACTGTTTACAACACCACTGAGTCACAGGGGTGCAATGACTTTGCTCCCGAGCATGTGTGAGTGTCCGTGTGTTAGACTTTGTGTGAGAGCAGAGAGGAAGGATGGGGAGCGCGAGCGTGAGGGTGCTTTTTCACTACGGAAGGCTGATTAGGACAAAATACATTGAAACACATAAATTAAAAGTTATTTGGGATAATATAGAAACTGTTGTATAGATTAATGGGGCTTTTCCACTGCACGGTATGGCTCGACTTGACTGGACTCTGCTTGTTTTGTTATGCCCCCTTTAAAATCGGCATATAAGACGGCCTCTGTAGCACCCCCATTTTCACCCACAGTCACCAAAATTGATACATATATAATTCTCATCAAGCCGGACAACTTTCATTATTATAGTTATTAGCTCCGCCCAACAGGAAGTTGGCCATTTTGGATTTTTTAAATATGGCAGTCTCTGAACTTTTAAATACTCCTCCTAGGGGATTCATGAGACTGTCACCACATTTAGAAAATATTATGGCAATACATTAAAAATGCTAAATTGTGAAAAGATTTTTGATATATCGAATGGTGTGCCATGGTGAGGCATTCAATTAATGGTGAAAAATGGGAAACAGGAAGTGTCTCTTATCTTCTGTGTGCAATGTGTGATTTAGATCAAATGTATGTTTAGTCTTGGTGCTAATCACATGGATGTGACTATTTTGGGTCACGGTCATAACGCCACCACCTGGCAGCAGGAAGTGTGGCTCTTACAACAGACTTTAAAATAGTCCTCTTATATTTACCCAAATTGCTTCAGAATTGTTTATAATGATGTCAAATGCCAAATGCTTGTCTCCACCTTGTAGTGGAAATGGACCCATGGCGCTTGGGCCCGTCATCGCTGCTTGCAGCTATATTAATAATAATAATCCTTTGAAAAATAATAGGGCCTCTGCACTTTCAGTGCTTTGGCACTAATAATTCTTATTCAAAATAACATCTCTTACAAAGGGTGCCCATTTGTTTATTTCAATCACATTTGTCATTTCATAACATCTCAAGTATTCTATAAACAAATTAATTTCCACTGTGATTGGATCAGTCAATGTGAGCCCATTTTGAACATTGTTCATAACAAATCTGTTCGCCTCACTTTAGAAAAAACAATGTGTTTTATAGGGACCTTTAACCTCGGGGGCTTTTCACCCCAAATACTATCCTTTCACGTGTTGGACAGTTATTGAAAAAAAACAAAAAAATAAACGTTTGATTTAAGCACCTTGAACAAACTGAAAATAACAAATATTTTGTCTCAAAATAAATATGAAAATTTCAGGGATTTTCATTAGCTACATAAATTTGCAATATCTTAAAAATGATTAAAAATTAGATAAAATAGCCTCAAAATCAACCTTTAGACATAACACGCTGTGATCTCATGGATCAGGAAAATTTTGCAGTGCAGAGTGACAAACATGTGTTTAGGAAAGTCCTGTGGCAGTTTTTGTTGCTATTTAGTGTTTTGGGAGAAAATCAAATCAAATGTGTCTTTTACCCAAGGGGGCCTTTAGCCCCATTGAAACAGTATTAAACATTATAAGACTTTGGCAGCCCTAAAATAAAAAAACTAAATATACTAAAAAAAAAAAATAATAAAAAAAAAAATATTATATATATATATATATATATATATATATATATATATATATATATATATATATATATATATACACATATATATATATATATATATATATATATATATATATAAAATCAAGCAATAACTAAATTGAAAGGACAAATAAGTAAAAAAATAATAATAAAAGAAAGGACAAATTAAAAAAAAAGTCTCTATGAAAAACTAAATGCAAAATTAAAAAAATATAATAACCTGTCCCTAGCCAGAGTTCTCTGGACTTACATAGTCAGCAGTCAAAATATTTTTCATTATTGTCTTTTGATTGTGGCATAGTTTGTGCATGTGGTATAGTTAGTCAGATGACTTTCTTACAACCTTGAGTGGTTTCAGTTTCACAAGAATAAACTTGCCATTTTGGATTCCTGTTTAGAGCAAGCTAGAGCATGCTGACAACAGTAAAGGTCATGCTCAGTCCAGTGGCATTGAAACCTTTCCTGTTGTTAGTTTTGTATATTATCAAGCTTCTCTAGAGTTTAAAATGTGTTTATGTGTACACCTAAATTCAAATTAAAATTATTCTGCTGACTTTTTCCTGCATTTTTGCTCTGATTTTTAGGCGTATTCTGTGGAATTATGCTGAATAGATTCAAACATGTAAAATGTGGTAAACTTAGCCAAGAATAATACACTTATACTGACCACATTTACATGGACACCAGAAAGCCATTTATTGCGAGAAAGCTGCTTAAGACTCAAAATCAGTGAATGCATTTTGCGCACTCCTCAAAAACCTGTTAGAGCACCACTTAAGCCAGGTGAACACTACTTGACTTGCAGTCTGCGCCCTGCAACCTCACAGTCTTATTTTCTGCCGTGCTGGGGCACACTCTACAGGACTGTAGTGTATCAACTACATGACCATTCTTCCCTGACCATGTGTAAACTGGTATTAAGATGTGTTTTGGGTGATCCGATCACAAATGTACAAGCAAGACACATCACTGATACACCTGGGCATCTCTTTTGACCACTTGTGTTCGAATTTCAAGGAGAGAGTCTCTGATTTCATAAGGACACACATCAGTCATTACGACTTTGTATTATTGAATGATAATAAAGCACAAAAAAGTAAAAGATGAGAGAAAGCACTAAAAAATGGCACAGTTTCTCTTACTTATTTGCAAACATGATGTTTAGAGCAGAATTCTGAGTTATTTTAGTGCAGTACCTGTAACTAAGCTTCTAGTGTTCATCTTGCACTTTTTCTGTATTTCATTGGCTTTGGCTCATTGTTGGTCTCTCACTTATTGGGACATTGCGCACACCTGATGACAAAATGTCTAGATATCAAGCTGTTTTGAAAACTGTCTGTGGCATGGGGGGCGTGGTCATGTGTCGGTCTGCGGGAGAGGGAGAGCGGTAAGGCTCGTCACCTGGCTCATAATTATCTCTAACACCTGTCTCTCATTATAGTGAATAGCGGAGGGAGACTTAAAAGGCACGCCAGAGCATCAGAGGGGGAGAGAGAGTGACCAGAAAGCTACCACAGACAGAGCTTCTGAGAAATATTATCCCTTCATGTTTATAACGACGGTTACCGTTGTGTGTGTGTTGTGTGAAAAACAGCAAATTAAAGAACTGATCTTGAACCTGCTTTGTTGTCTCCTGACTCCTCCATTGCCCCGAACAATGAGCTTTGCTACACTGTCGTAGCATTTGGGACTAGTCTCAGCATGTTGCAGGAGTGCGCACACAACAAGACAGTTTGTCATGAGATCTGAGACTTCTTGTCACAGACCAGTCGCCGACTCAAAACATCAAAGGAGATGAGCTTGAGTCATGTAGTGTACACTAGGCTGTATGTGTTTACATGGCCACAATAAGCTGCATTCTCCAGGAGAAACCCAGGTGTGTTAAACCGCTTTTTCTTAATTCATTAAGAAATCATTCATTAGGAAATCTGTGTTCTTGTTTACATGACGTTTCAAAATGCCGCTTTCTGCAAAAAACCTGGATCAACCCGTTTTCTTAAGTGCATGTAAACATGGTCATTGTTAGCTAAAAGCATTATTAAATTAGCCAAAATACTGAAAAAAGAAACATGTAAGGTATGAGGGATGTTTATAATTTTATGAAAGACTAGCATTCCAATTCTGCAGAAATCTGTACATTTTCATGTGGGCTTGCTCATCATCACACAAACACTAAGGTTTGCATATATGCATCCACACTTAGGCTCTATTTGTAACAATTAATTACGGATTCCCTAAATCTTCAAATAGTTTTACAACATATCTGCCAAAATATCATAGTTAATAATATAGTTAATGTAGGAAAACCATGATAACTTTTCATAATTTAAGTGTGAGTTTTATTGTAGACATGTGTTTTGATGACAGGGTGAAGTGAAAATGAAATCCATAAACACATCTTGTCTAAAAGGTCAACTATTTTGCCATGTTAGAGAGACTGGCTACAACACGTACAGGGTGTTGTAGCCTCCCCCAAAATAATATCCAGTAGCCAAGGTGTGGTTATGTCTACATTTACATGTGTTATGAACCACAGGGATAATGAATAATATTAATATACTGAGGCAAGAATAAATCCTTTATTCTAGCATAATGATCAGAGCAGCCACAGAGTTTTTATTTTTTTATGCATGCATACATGAGTGCTGTTTCCCAGAAACAAGGATCTTCTCATATCTTTGATTTACTGAAATTAATAAATCACTATAGCCTGTACAAGGAAATTGCTTTGTGGTTTAGGGGGGGAAAAAATTCTCATAGGATTTTGAGAGGAGATCTCCTGTTTACAAATGGATATGGAGGATCTGAAGTGTATACTATAGCATTAGGTCCAGCATAAATAATCCAGTTTGCTGAACATTTTGTGTGGGTTGGTAGAGATTTACTGCCTGTGATGAATGGTTTAAGCTCCTATCTCAGTGCTCTTTGTCATTAAATTAGGAAAATCATCTTCAGAACTTTTCTTGTGTTTTGATCTGATTTGATTTATGGCAGAAGAGGGACTGAATGTGGATTATAGAGCCCAAGCTTTCTTTTGTTGAATAGGAGCAAATACTTATTGAAACATTTTCTACCAATTTGAAGGCATTCAGTGTTACCACAAGGCTAAATGAATCTCAGTGAAGGTTGTCCCTGCCCAAAAATATAAGTCAGATGCAAATGAAGCATATTATGAAAACGTCATGGTTACTTGTGTAACCTCCATTCCCTGATGGAGGGAACGAGACGTTGTGTCAATGTAGTGACACTAGGGGTCACTCTTTGGAGCCTGAGACACCTCTGGTCTTTGATAAAAGGCCGATGAAAATTGCCGAGTGGTATTTGCATGCCACTCCCCCGGACATACGGGTATAAAAGGAGCTGGTATGCAACCACTCATTCAGGTTTTATGCTGAGGAGCCGATATAAGGTCCGGCCATTTCAGCTGATAGTTCAGCATTGTGGCAGGAGGGACACAACGTCTCGTTCCCTCCATCAGGGAACGGAGGTTACACAAGTAACCATGACGTTCCCTATCTGTCACTCACTCGACGTTGTGTCGATGTAGTGACACTAGGGGTCCCTATACGAAATGCCACAATTGGCTGAACTGTTACGTGAACTGGCAGTGTGTGGTGGGCAGACTACTGCGTGCCTCATAGCCAGCACACCAGGTCGACACGTAACCTTCCCCAACATATTTATGAGTGTCGAACGGCCCTTTGTGGGGACAAGTCAACTACCCAAAAGATGCTTAACCCAGGCTTTACCCAGTCGTGGCCTCTTTTCCCCTTCTTTTTTTCCACTCCCTAAAAAAGAAGAGGGATTATCCGACTGGGCCGCCAGGTCTAGTCGGGGGGTGTCCCTCCCAAGGGGAAGATACCGCGGAGACCACACCTCGCCCAAAGAGAGGGGGGGATATTTAAGTGGAAGAATACGTCACATGGTCTTTCCAACCATGTGGAGAGCCTTCAAGGTAGATCCTGCCCAATGGGGGAGGAGCTACTACAAACATGGAGACTGGGGCAGAAGGGTTCTGCCCAAGGAAGACGCAGTTTGCCAGCAGGGAAACGAACTAGCAGAAGATTTATATCGCATGGGGTTAGCCTTACAGGGAACCTCCACATGTGGAGCACCTACCCCAGAACAGGGCTCTTAGTGCGTGTACTGGGCCAGCAATGAGTCTCTCCGAAAACTCGACTGCCACAGGGCTCGGAGGAAGTCAACCAGGGAACAAAATTTGTGAACACTACTGGGAATTAATGGCGCACGTCTTCAGCTCCAAGGGAGGTGGAAGGCGCTATGTGCAAGCGATACACCCGGCCAGCTATCCCGGGCTTATCCACTTGTGTTGCGTGCCACTACCTGGGACAAATCTGGTTCCACCCGGAGGTTGTAGAACCTTGCACAGGTGTTGCCCACTGCTCTGCAAATGTCTGTTAGAGAGGCACCCCTGGCCAAGGCCCAGGAAGCCGCTACACCCCTGGTAGAATGGGCTTGTAGCCCTACCGGGGGCGGCATGTCCTAGGCGACATATGCCATAGTTATGGCATCAATGAGCCAGTGGCCGATCCTCTGCTTGGAGACAGCGCTTCCTTTCTGCTGTGCACCAAAGCAGACAAAGAGCTGCTCAGAGATTCTAAAGCTCTGCGTGTGATCCAAATAGATGCGTAAAGCGCGCACCGGACACAGCGACGACAGGGCTGCAGTCAGGAGGGCAGTCTTCAAGGAGAGTGCCTTAAGCTTGGCTGACTGCAAAGGCTCAAAGGGGGCTCTCTGTAGACCCTGAAGAACTACAGAGAGGTCCGATGAGGGAACGTGGCGCGGTCTGGAGGGATTCAGCCTCCTGGCACCTCTTAGGAACCTGATGATCAAGTCGTGCTTCCCTAAGGACTTACCGTCGACTGCGTTGTGGTGTGCTGCTATGGCGGCAACATACACCTTCAAGGTGGAAGGGGACAGCCTCCCTTCCAACCTCTCCTGAAGGGAGGAAAGCACTGATCCGACTGCGCATCTCTGGGGTCTTCCCGACGGGAAGAACACCACTTAGCAAACAGACGCCACTTAAAGGCATATAGGCGCCTTGCAGAGGGGGCCCTAGCCTGAGTGATCGTGTCTACCACCGCAGGATGACCTGCTTCTCATCCTCCCTGACCTTGCACAGGGTCTGTGCAAGCAGGCTCACTGGGGGAAATGCATATTTGCGCATGCCAGGGGGCCAGCTGTGTGCCAGTGCGTCTATGCCGAGGGGGGCCTCGGTCAGGGCGTACCAGAGCGGGCAGTGGGGAGGATTCTTGGGAGGCGAACAGGTGCACCTGTGCCTGTCGAATCGACTCCAAATCAGCTGGACCACCTGAGGGTGGAGTCTCCACTCTCCTCTGAGGTAACCTGTCATGACAGCGCATCTGCTGTAGTGTTGAGGTTACCCTGGATGTGAGTGGCTTGCAGCGACTTGAAGTGCTGCTGACTCCAGAGGAGGAGACGGCGGGCGAGTTGTGACATACAACGAGAGCGCAAACCGCCTTGGCGGTTGACATATGCTACCGTTGTCGTGTTGTCTGTCTGAACTAACACGTGCTTGCCCTGGGTCAACGGCCGAAACCTCCGCAGGGCGAGCAGAATTGCCAACAACTCGAGGCAGTTGATGTGCCAATGCAGTCGCGGACCCGTCCAGAGGCCGGTGGCTGCATGCCCATTGCAAACAGCACCCCAGCCCGTTTTGGAGGCATCTGTCGTGACCACGACATGCCTGGAGACCAGTTCTAGAGGAACACCTGCCCGTAGAAACGAGAGGTCGGTCCAAGGGCTGAAAAGACGGTTACAGACCGGCGTGATGACCACGCGACGTGTCCCGTAGCGCCATGCCCATCTCGGGACTCGAGTCTGGAGCCAATGCTGAAGCGGCCTCATATGCATCAACCCGAGCGGGGTGGCCACCGCCGAGGATGCCATATGCTCCAAGAGCCTCTGAAAAAGTTTCAGTGGGACCGCTGTTTTCTGTTTGAACGCCTTCAAACAGGCCAGCACCGACTGGGCGCGCTCGTTCATAAGGCATGCCGTCAAGGAGACTGAGTCCAACTCCAAACCGAGAAAAGAGATGCTCTGAACCAGGAGGAGCTTGCTCTTTTCCTAGTTGACCCGAAGCCCTAGTCGGCTGAGGTGTGAGAGCACCATGCATCATGTCTCGAGAATGAGCTAGGATTAGCCAGTCGTCAAGATAGTTGAGAACGCGAATGCCCACCTCCCTTAACGGGGCAAGGGCAACCTCTGCGACCTTCAAAAAGACACGAGGAGACAGGGACAGGCCGAAAGGGAGGACTTTGTACTGATACGCCTGACTCTCGGACACAAACCGCAGGAAGGGCCTGTGTCGAGGAAGGATCAAGACTTCAGGTCTACCGCCGCGAACCAATCTTGATGCCGGACGCTCGCCAGAATGCGTTTTTGCATCAGCATCTTGAACGGGAGTCTGTGTAAAGCCTAGTTCAGAACTCACAGGTCCAAGATTGGTCACAACCCACTGCCTTTTTTCGGTACAATGAAGTAGGGGTTGAAAAACCCCTTCTTCATCTCAGCTGGAGGGACAGGTTCTATCGTGC